>NC_056728.1:1282078051-1282213051 GCF_019279795.1 Protopterus annectens
CTGTCATGCAAGTCACTGGCAGGCAGAAGACAACATGGCCAGTGAGTAGTGGTTGCTAAGGGGGGAGGCTCAGTGTGAAACATGTAACTATGCATTAGCAGGCAATCCTATGCAAATGAGGAGAATGATAATAATTCCCAGTTTTCCCCGGCATGCTAGTCAGGTCCCAACAGTGTAAAAGTAGGAATAGCTTGTTGCAAGCCTAGGAGTTAGCTGACATCATGGGGGTGTGTGTCAGGCATACTGTAAGCAGATTGGAGCCCTGTGGCTCGGGTTTGCTCCTAGCTTAGCACAACTAAGCTAGGGGGGGTGTGTCTGAATCTGCCTAGCAATCTTTACATTGTCTAAGCAGGTGCGCATGCCATGCACCAGGTTTTAAAGGAAGAAAGAAACAGTTAAACCAGGAAGTAGCAGCACTGTGCACATGTGAGCACTCTGTTTGCACGGCACACCCCTGGGCTTAAACAGGAAGGCAATGGGAAGGGAAAACAGCAGTAGGAAGGTAATCAAGGAGAACTAGCATAGCTGGCAGGTGAAATATATCAGAATCAACCAATTACACAGGCAGCAGACCAGCCCAGCCCAGAACACTACTATAAACTAAGCTAACACCTTCCCCTCTGGTTTTTCTCATACTCTACACCACCAGTGTATACAAGTGGGGAACTTTTAACAAACAAACCTACAAAATGAGAGGGGCTGCAGTAGGCAACATAGAACAACATGTGCAAGAGGCTGAGGGTGGTGAGGATATGAATGCTGCTGAACAACCCACAGTGAGGAGACGGAGAAGAGTTTACAGACCCAGGGTAAACTACCAGGGGTTACATGAGCTGGAGATAGTGGAATGCTATAGGGGGACAGGGACCTCCTACAGCAAATTGTTGAGCTGGCCGGCCACGCCTGACACACCAAACTGAATTAGGGGAACCCATCCCAGTGGATACCAAGGCATGTGTAGTCCTAGGAATACTAATCACAGGTACCTCCCTAAGCTCAACTGGGGAAATCATGGGGATCTCACAGGCATCAGCATTCAGAGTATTCCACCAGTTCCTGGATGCCATGTCAGCACATGCCGATGAGCACCTATATTTCCTCAACACCCGTGAGATGTTGGCCAGCAATGTGCATCTCTTCCACCAAATAGCAGAATACCCTGAGGTAGTGGGTGGTATAGACTGCGCGCACATATGCATCAAAGCACCACCCGGTGATAAGGGTAGGGCCTACATCAACTACAGGGGCATCCGCTCCATCAACTGCCAGGTCATCTGTAATGCCCAGGGCATTATAATGAATGTGTGTGCTAGCTGCCCTGGAAGCTATCACAATTCCCACATTTGGCATCTGATGCAGCTGTACCAGAGATTTTCCAATTGGGACATTCCCTACAGTCACTTATTGGGGGATGCTGGTTACACACTGGAGCCATGGCTGATGACACCCATCAGAAATGCATACGCACACCATAATGAGGCACATGCACAGACCAGACTTATAATAGAGCATGTGTTTGGGATGCTCATGTCACGGTTCCGGTGTCTGGACACATCCGGTGGAGCCTTGCTGTACTCACCAGCTACATGTACCCAAATTGTTATGGTATGTGCCATGCTACACAATATAATCCTGTGGAAACAGCTGCAGCAGGAACAGCATGGGGCAGGGCCACACAGCCCTCCACCAATGCCAAGGCCTGCACAGGCACAGAGTGACTTGGAGGAGGAACAACCTGAGCCTGCCCCAGTAGGCAGATCAAGGCATGCCCAGTACGCCAAGGCCGTAGCAAAGAGACAACGCATAGTACATACACTGACACAATAGGGACCCAGGGAATGACACCTCTCTCTGACTTGCACATACAGTAAAAGGGATGCCACACATGACACTACCTGTGCTCAACCATGTATAGGGAGTGTACTATGTGCATCTGACATAGGTAGCCCTCCAGCACAATCCTCAATCCTGCTACACCCACAAGGTAAGTCAATCAACCTACCAATTGCCAAACGGAGTAGACTGTGTCATTATCTGTATCTATGGTATGGATTTGAGCATGCAAGGGAATTGGGTGGCTGAATGTTATGGCAGCAGATAGTAGACACCCATAGTGGCACCATGACATCTGCAACAGATACTGGAGTCACCATAGTAGCCAGTACTACACAGGGTGACAAAACCCACTGCAGAAAATGTGCTGGGTGACATGTGTCTCCATATGACTCACACATGCTAGTCAGGGAGGTTCACATACCCAACAACAGTCTCAGCCAGCAGGATAGGTGTAGACAAACCCAAACAGAGCCTGTGGTATGGTCTCTGAATGATGCCTATGGGTAACCTCCCCCTCAGGCCTACACAGACAAACTACAACAGGTCATGCAGTGGGATGTTAGTTCTGAAGGTTAGGAAGTTAGACGCTAGTATGTAGGGCAACCAAAGCTAAGACCTGTAGTGCACTGATATGCCACTAGTCAGTATGATAGGTTAGAATACAGAATGGAATGGAGTACCTGTCATACCAGTACAGTCATAGCAAATGTGTGTATGTGCCAGGTGTGACCCCCCTCATCCCATGTAGACATGTAGAAACAGTCAGATGTGCCCCCCCAATCCTGTTTAGAAATGTAGTAACAGTCAGGTGAGCCTCCCCAATCCTGTATAGAAATGTAAAAACAGTCTGGTGTGGTCCACCCCATACCCTATGTAGAAATGTTGTAACAGTCAGGTGTGCCCCCACTCCCTTGTAGAAATGTAAAACAGTCAGGTGTCCCCCACCCACAATCCTATGTAGAACTGTAGTAACAGTCAGGTCTGCCCCCCCCAATCCTGTGTAGAAATGTAGTGACATGTATGAGTAGGTATAACATGAGTGGTGCACAGATGGCCAGAGGTGGCCAAGGTAGCAGGATAGGTTGTAGCAGTTGCACAATATGCAGGTCTGAGTGTGTTAGGATGGTGTGTGTTTCATAATGTGTGAGTGGTCAGTATGTTTGTATTTTGAGGTAAGACCTGGTGGCCATTGCCCACTACTGCTGATAACAGGAACAAGCCCTTATGACTGCAGTGCCAAAGACAATCCCCACCAGTATAACACATGCAAGCAGTAAGCCATTGTAAATGTATGGTGGGAATATGTGTCACCATCTGAAAGACTGACATGGCATGGCTGTTGGGCCAGATATACAAGCAGTACACAGGGGAAAGTACCCCAGACATACAGTATATATTGTGCCACTGTGAAATGGTGACACCCTTGGATTTGTACATATAGGTATGCATCATAGTAACAGGGCCTGTAGTAGGGGATACCGGTGAGGTCTGCCTGAACACCTGTAGATCACAAAGGAAGTAGGACTGATGTATTGGGAATCAGCTGATGTACCCGCACATGCAAGCATAACTGTAATGCCCCATGCATATCTGTGTGTCAGATGCAAGTAGTGTCCATAGCACACATGCACCCAGCCATGCAAACACCACCCACAGGCACCTCTCTGGTAATATCCCTGCTGTGAGGATTGGGTACAGTACGACCCCTCCTATATGTGGCAATAGTGGAAGACTGCAACATGCAGTGCAGGTGTCCCATGCAGGTGTGTCCATAGCTGTAGGTAGCACCCTGCCAGCATCCACACCGCCTGATCAAGACTGATAGAAGGTATTGGCATGAACAACTATCACGTCTACCCTGTTACCCCAGGGGAATATACTGTATGGTGGTCTGGGACTGTAGGACTGACAGAATGCAACAGCCTGCCACATCTGGCCTGCATCAGCACCTAATCCCCCATAGGTGCCTGCCAAAGGCCCATGTCTCACACTTACTGCCAATACATGTTCTGTCATGGACACTCAAATAACAACATAACACACTCTATTTAAGCCATATGCAAGGCCATGTGGATAAACCACAGTAACATGTCCACCATGTCCCACTGCATGAACTGTGGACCAACACTAACACACACCTGTGATGTGATGATACCATTAGGGAAAGTATCACAGAATGTATGCATAATGTATGGAAGAGGTTAGAATAACAGCGGGTGGTGTGGGAGCATGGGCAGCATGGAATGTGCAGGGTCCGACACCAAGCTGTGTGCACACTATCTCTGGCTGCCAACACATAAATGGGTGGCTACACACCTGCCCGTACACCACAATAGAGTAAATGTCCTGAGCCATGGCCCCTGCCTCTGGCTAACATGTGCAAATCTGTATAGCTGTGAGGCATTGCCACAGCAAGATAAAGCCATACTGCCATGTTGATGGGTGGACAAGTATGGGATCCTCTGACAGCACTGTACCAAGGTGCTGAACTGGATACACAAACCCAGCACCGTGTCTACAGATCCCCCTCCAGAATAGCATAACTTACCACAAATACGTAGGGGTCTGCCCGAAATACTGGACACAGCTGCAGTCGCTCTTGTCCCACAAGTCATCACTGTGAGCAAGAATGTCCATCTGACAGTACATGAGGGCAGAAAACATCATTGTGTCTAACAGTACACGTCTGAATATCTCTGTTAACAGCAGTACCATGCAGCTGAAGCAGCACAGACACAATTACCTACATATATAAACTGAGTAATGCAACTGTGAAACAGTTATACTAATATAGTAGTCTGGAAATGTTAACAAATGTTGCTATCCAGGCCAAGGCCATCAAGAAGTACAATATTAAAGACAGACTGGGCCAAAAGGTCATAAAAGTTATATTTTATATTTTATTATTTTTTATATTTTATATTATATTGTATGCTCTGTGAGCCAACACTTCACCTATCTAGTTGTTCAAGTTTTAAAGTGCATTTAATAGATGCATGTTCATTAAGGCCAGGGTGTATATGTGCAAAAGTTCTAATTTACACACACACACACACACACACACACACACACACACACACACACACACACACACTCTCACATCTGTCATATCTGGGATTAGAACTCCTACCAAACTGATATATCACAGTATAGCACTGCACAGTTATAGGATGTGCCATGGAGATTGCTGGAATGCCCCTTCCCCAAAGGTGTATTTCACAGTGAATGACATCAGCAAGATTGCCAAAGTAGGACATTTGAATTGTACCGAGTGTGACTAGCCTAAAGTGCATTGCTCCCTACACAGACAGAGACACACACACACACACACACACACACACACACACACACACACACACACACACACACACACACTGGATAGAAATTCAGGCATATATCCAAGGACAACACACTATAATAAGCCAAAAGTAGACTAACACAGATGTATGGAATAGAGTGACTGTCACAAGGGGCCATCCATTATGAGGCCTGTCCCATGCAGCACACAGCCAAATGGCTACAATCACATGAGGTTCGGATGTCACTCACTTTTGACCTTAGCCACTGGTATTTGTCAGCATGATGGACTATGTGGTGGAAGTGCTAACTGTGCAACATGACTGTACAAGGAATTAGTCATCTAGCAGCTGTATACACGTACCTGTGGAATATACCCTGCGTATGCCCGCATGTGGTGTGTCAACCTCTAGATGAATGGTTTATGGCCCATCCATACACATTGCCCTCCCCATAGCTGTACTCTGACAAGCCTGCTGAGGTCATCCACTTTGAAATACACCCTTGTGAAAGGTGTAAGGCCAGTAATCTCCATGGTGCTTCCTATAACTGCATACTGCTGTAGTGTGATAAACTAGTTAGGTAGGAGTTCTAATCTCAAACATGGCAAGTGTGTTTGTGTGTGTATGTGTGTGTGTGTGTGTGTGTGTGTGTGTGTGTGTGTGTGTGTGTGTGTGTGTGTGTGTGTATGTGTGTGTTGTGTGTGTGTGTGTGTGTGTGTGTGTGTGTGTGTGTGTGTGTGTGTGTGTGTGTGTGTGTGTGTGTGTATGTGTGTGTGTGTGTGTGTGTGTGTGTGTGTGTGTGTGTGTGTGTGTGTGTGTGTGTGTGTGTGTGTGTGTGTGTGTGTGTGTGTGTCTTTCTGTCCCTGTCTGTGTAGAGAGCAATGCTTTTTAGGCTAGTCACATGCAGTATAAATCAAATGCCCTACTTTGGCAAGGCTGCTGATGTCATCCACCTTGAAATACACCTCTGGGATGGTTGTAGCCCAGTAATCTCCATAGCACATCTCATAACTGTGTACTGCTGTAGTGTGATAAATTAGGTAGGAGTTCTAATCCCAGACTTGGCAAGTGTGTGTGTCTGTCCCTGTCTGTGTAGGGAGCGATCCTTTTTATGCTAGTCACATGCACTATATTTCAAATGCCCTAATTTGCCGAGGCTGCTGATGTCATCCACCTAGAAATACACCTGTGGGAAGGTTGTAGCCCAGTAATCTCTGTAGCACATCCCATAACTGCATACTACTGTAGTGTGATAAATTAGTTAGGTAGGAGTTCTAACCCCAGACTTGGCAAGTGTGTGTGTGTCTGTCACTGTCTGTGTAGAGAGTGATGCTTTTTAGGCTACCCACACTCCCTACAATTCAAATGCCCTACTTTGGCAAGGCTGCTGATGTCATCCACCTTGAAATATACCTTTGGGAAAGGTGTAGCCCAGTAATCTCTGTGGCACATACTATAACTGCGTTCTGTTGTTGTGTGATAAAATATTTAGGTAGGAGTTATAATCCCAGACATGGCAACTGTGTGTGTGTGTGTGTGTGTGTGTGTGTGTGTGTGTGTGTGTGTGTGTCTGTGTGTGTGTGTGTGTGTGTGTGTGTAAATTAGAACTTTTGCACATATACACCCTGGCCTTAATAAACATGCATCTATTAAATGCACTTTAAAACTTGAACAACTAGATAGGTGAAGTGTTGGCTCACAGAGCATACAATATAATATAAAATATAAAAAATAATAAAATATAAAATATAACTTTTATGATCTATTGGCCAAGTCTGTCTTTAATATTGTACTTCTTGATGGCCTTGGCCTGGATAGCAACATTTGTTAACATTTCCAGACTACTGTATTAGTATAACTGTTTCACAGTTGCATTACTCAGTTTATATGGATGTCCATGTCTAAACAGCTATATGACATTGGCATATACAATTGTAATAGTGCACAAATACAGCTTTCCCATTTATGCAAACCTGTGTGTGGTGTTATATTCTTTGATCTCTCTGTGGGTATATGTTACAGGCAATGATTATCATTTGCATGGGTAGCTCATACAGTCTCCAGTTGGTAAAGTGGTAACTGTAGGAATAGTGGCTGTTCCATATTGTGTGCACCTTTTCCATATGTTTCTTACTATACATATCTCTGCATGTGTATGTGGAGTTACATATCTCTCTCTTTCTCTCTCTCTCTCTCTCTATATATATATATATATATATATATATATATATATATATATATATATATATATATATATATATATATATTTGTATCTGCATATATGTGTCTGCGTATATATATCCTAGGGATGTTGATTGCTACCACGTTGTACATTCCCTATGGGAGCCAGACTGTACTGCATGATATGTTACTGATACCAGCCTGACATCATACAGGTGAGATGGAGTGCTGTTAACATCTTGTGCCCATGTTGTGTCAGGTCCTGAGTATCAGGGCTGCAACATTTGGCAGTGTATTGCAGGGCAGACGTGTTTGACTGTGGGGGTATGTTGTTTGGGGACTCTCAACCCCAGTAACGGTGCATGTTGACATATATGTTTATGTTATGTTCCCATTGTTATCTACAGATGTATGCCCGTATATACCTATGTAAATACATATATTTCCTTACTTATATATAACTTGCTGTATATATGTAGACATATAGATGTAGACATCTATATTTATAGATGTATTAATTTGTATGTATATATGTTTACATTTATATATATATATATATATATATATATATATATATATATATATATATTATATATATATATTATATATATATTTCAATATTATATCAATATCTACATATATAGATATATTTAGATAATATCTACACACACACACACACACACACACACACACACACACACACACACACACACACACATACATGTTGGAATACATTCTCTGTACTTTTGAATGACTGGGCTGGATGATATGTTTGTGAAAACATCAGGCTTATGTATATCTGACAGGGCGAAATGGTAAATCACTTTGGCTATGGTGTGCAGGGTCCTGGGATTGAGCCTTGCAGAGGCTATTCATTTTGCTGCTGAGCCGAACAAGGGCTGTAGACTACAGAGTGATTAAGGCAGTTTTGAGCAGTTGTTAGTGGGTTGGACAGCTATGTATAGGGCAAGATTTTTTTGTGGGAACAGATTTCCCCTTTTTTTCAGGTGAGAGTGGGATGTTGGGGAGGGGTAGTAGGTATATTTGGGGTGGTAGGTTGGGTAATTTAACAGACAAGACAAACAAGACACATGCAGTGGCGGTATATGACATGTGGGGGATAAACACCTTGATGGGGAGGGGTGTGGGGAAATTGGAAGCCCACAAGCCCCCTAGTGGTAACAGTGGGACTGAGGTCTACACCCATGGGCAATCACCACTGCACCTTCACAGCCCCGAAGGTGGCTGTGCTGTGGGCTGAGTCACAGCCAGACTGACTCTCTAATTGTGACACACGGCCCTCAGGCTGGGGTAGAAGATCACCAAACTGCTGGTTGAGCTCTCTACCCACCATGCGATGGGTGACAGGTGCCTGTCCGCGCTCACTCCCGGGGGGGCGAGTCCCATCCCCTGAGGTGGTTCCACCCAAAGGTGGTGCAGGACAAATGGACAGGAAAGTCATGGGTTGGGCCCCAGACATGCTGGTGCCCAGTGCCACGGCCAGCTGAGGTGGAACAGGTGGGTCCGCTGAGACCGGCCTTCCCAAGCGTGCTATAGTGTTTAGATTTCATCATCATATGTGGGTTAATAATAGTCAACACATTCCAGGGTTAGGTATAACAGCATGCATAAATATTCCCATTAACCCAGACATCAGATACAGAACAGTTGCATAGCAAACAGAACACATGCATATATGGGACCACAGTGGTATTACGAACAGCATGCAAGTACATTGATGGCACCATGCTACCAATGTTGGAATATTTCATTATAGCATATGCATGGGAGCAATTAATATATTTATCAAACAATTGGACATTATCAGAACATAGGTGTCATTACATACCAGTTGGGGTGGGTATGTTGATTATTGTTGGTGATATGGTGGGGAGGAGAGAAAGATTTCAATTAGCAACTAGTATATTCCTGTAGTCCACATTACTTTCCTAGTCAGTGCTGTTATCTGTACCTTACAAGTCTTATAAACTACCTTATAGCCTTAGTTTGGACAGTGATATTGCTGTCGTCATCATTACACATGAACTGGTTTGACCTGCAGTATGCACCTCTTACCTCGTATACCTGTGGAGGGAATGTTTGTTAAGACTGTTTCTACACATACTCCTGGATTCTGGGTTGATGTTGTGTGCATAGCTATCCAACTCTTTCTGCACAGACTCTGACCATGTGTTGACCACATGCTGGTGTGCTGGGACATATCTAGAATATTGTCCTCTTCCACCTTTTGTGATCTGACACACACATATACATGCTTTCCTACACAGTTATATTATGGAGCACAGTGTGGATGACAGTGACCAGTGATACTTTATTATTCAGAGAAACTGCAACACTCACAATTGCCTACAATACAGCAGTGCACAGTACCAATATAGGTTATAATGGTCTGTATTTCTCAACACAGTGTTTGTATCCAACATACCTGTGGGAGCAATGTTTGTTAGCACTACCTGACTGTTCCCACACAATGTTCCGGATTACACATTAGTATTATGCACATACATCTCACTCTGTTACTGTACACACTCTGGTCACAGCTTGACAACATGGGAGTGTAGATAGGACACACTTGACATATTCCTCTCCTAACAGTTTCAGGGCGATGCTACAGTGACAGGTGTGTTCTCATAGATGTTTGACAATCACTTGTATTCCCTGTTTGCTAACTAAAGATCTGGGATCATTCCACAGACTTACTAGAGGGACAGGGGGACAGGGGGACAGGCAGTAGATATTGGCCCATATACTGGACATTCTGGCCTCATCTGTACAGTTGTGGGGTATGATTCTGTATGCAGCCTAATTCCACTCCCAGGATTCAGACCATGGCTGTGTCTGCTACAATTTAAACACTGTCCATCACAGTTGTGTCTGCTATATAGATATTGCTGTATATCCCCTATCTGTTTTCTGTCTTATTAATCCCCTGTGCTTTTACATTCTGACCTTGCATTACAACATTCTTATACAAATTTCCTAGACAGTTATATGTTGTAGGACAGTATGGGCGACAGTGATGTGTAATATCTCATTATTGAGAGCAAGTGCATCAGTTGCAATGCCATACAATATCACTGTGAACAGTACCAGTACTGGGTATCATTCTTGTATTTCCGGGCACATTGTTGGTATCTGACAGACCTGTGGGAGGAATGTTTATTAGCACTACCTGCATGTTCCCACACACAGTACCAAATTCCACATTACTGTTATGCACATACATCTCACTCTGTTACTGTTACACACTTTGACCACTGCTTGACAAGATGGGGTGTAAATGGGACATATGTGGCTTCTTAGTCACATAAGGTATTGAGGAGTTGCTAGTGTTTCAGCTTTATTCTCATAGATGTGTGTCAATCAGTTGTATTTCCTGTTTGCTACCTATACGTCTGGGATCATCCCACTGATTTCGCAGAGGGACAGGTTGATAGGCAACAGATATAGGCCACTTTATTAGACATTCTGGACATGTCTGTACAGTTGTGGGGTATGATTTTGTATGCAGACTACTACTACTGCCAGGATTCGAACCATGGCTGTATGTGCTAAAAAAAAAAAAAACAGTTCACATCTCAGTTGTATGTGCTATTCAGTTTTTGTTATCTGCATTTTCCCTATTTACTGTCTATGTGTCTCTCTTTTGTGCTAAATGGCCTCTGGGGATTACACCTGTCATATACAGGCATTCCTACACATTCAATTTATGGTGCATGGTGTGGGTAACAGTGCTTAATACAACAGTACTATTACATGATTGCAAATCTAAATTACCATATGATACCAGAATATGCACATGCAGTCCAGCAGTTAGACCTGTTTTGTCAGGCTATTACACTTTTACTGACATACAAGCAATATGAGACTCTTCCTGTCATATTCTATAGTGTATGCAGTACTTGCCTTAAACAATACAGGTTTTATACCAGCAATTAATTTACTACTACTTTTAGTTTTATTTCCTATGACAGTAAATGCATGAGTATTACTGACCTGCCTTGTGTTACAACCTCGCCAGGCGACTGGTATGGGCCTCCTGGTTCGCGGCCCGCTCCATTGCAGCTGTGGGGGACATAAGATGAATATTTAGCCATGCCTATCATAGGTTCATAGGTTGGTACTAGGCTATTGGCCCTAGGGCCTATGCAAGCCTAGCCATAACAATTCCCTGGATATTTCTTCCCACAATATTTACTTCTCTTCTGTCCATGATATACCTGAGCTGGCAGTTATTACACACATACTGGGTTGATACTTATACATGACTGGAACATCCCCTGCCATTCTAGCCTCTTGGAGTCACTCCTCCAAGAGGTCCACCTTACGCTGCTTCAGGTCGGCATAGTGGTGCCTGACTGCTCACCAGTTTGGGGTATGCCAGTGGCACTGGTGAGGTCAAGGTCGAGATGGTCCCAGGCCTCCACCTTATAATGGATGCCCTGTTACTGGCCCTGCAACAGTCTCTGACCATGGTCTTTGACAAGGAGTCCTGCCATGACCATGGACTCCTGAATGCATCAGCACTGCGCCCGAAAGTGCACACCTACTGCCATAGTGCCTGCAAGGGGAAGCTACAGCCAGTTATGAGATGTATTCCCACCTCTTGGGTTTAAGTAGGGCTGATTTCCCGCACTTTTTTGTGACTGGCCGGTTTTGAAAAGACTAAGCTATGGGCAAACCTGGGTTACCTAAGGTTGGCATTGTTTAAAGATGTATACCACTGGGCACAATGAGTTAGCTGGTGTACACATTGCTTACACCTCCTATGCTGGCCTGTGCAATGCTTAGCGTTGCTTACATTAGACTTTGCATTATATTTCCTTTTTAGCATTGATTTCTTATTCATTACATCTTATATATCTAACTAGTATCCATGATTAATGTGTACATACACTCTATGGGGTACTTGTATTTTATTGTGGACGTCAACACCCTATTGCAATTATACCTCACTTCCGGGGCTTACTGCTGTACTCAAGTTCCCGTATTTATGTTATGTAGTGGGTTATGGGACATATGACTGTATACTGATTCCTTTCACAGGTTCAGTTTGGTTTTACTATGTTGAAGACTTGTTTGCTGATGCCTCATTCTTCTGTACTTCTGTGATGGTTTGGTGGTTAACTACTATAACTATGGTGTATAGGATCCTGGGATTGAGACCTGCATGGCTGTTTATTTTGTTAATGGGCAGAACAAGGGCCGTTGGATACAGAGTGATTAAGGCACTTTTGAACATTCGTAAGCAGGTTTGCGCGGGTTTGCATGACAGTAAGCAATGCTAACCTGCCTTTACATCTGCTTACAGAGAGTTAGCTTTAGAACTGCTTAACCAGTGTAGGCATTGTTTACTGCCACGCAAATGAGCTTAAGCCCGCTTACTAGTGCTGAAATATGCTTACTACTTCTTATTTGTGCATAAACCTGCTTACTAATGCCTTATTCATTATGACACTGACACCTCACATGTGCATTTACTGCAGTACTCCAGTTCATAAAAATATGTTATTTAGTGGGTTATGCAACATAAATGTTACTCATAACGTGCTTTGCCATGGAAAATGGAGTCTGTTGCAGTGGGACTCAAATCGGGAATGCCTGCTCGTAAAGCGAATGCTCTGCCCACTAAACTATTGCTATGCTGCTTCATTTCCATATATCTTCCTTGTCATCCTCTTCAGCCATTTAAGCTGCATTAACCATAGCTAAGCGATGGGCAAACCCATGCACCTATGGTTAGCTTTCATGGGATTTTTTAAAAAAAAATAAAGGTTTTGTTCATTTTATTTATGTATACTGTTGCTGTTGTACACAAGGGGGACTGTTGGTGGGGGTATGCGGACACCTATGAGCGGTTTCGCTCATTTCTTACCCCTGTATGCTGTTCTTCATTGTGGGGGCATGTATATTCTGAGAGCTCTGCTCTCAGACACGCCCCCTGCACTCTTACATGCACCATATAAATCTAGGAGCTCAGGCAGCGCGCCTCATTATTATGCATGGAACGCTGTCATTCTGTTCCTAGACGGCTGCATCCATGTAGGATGAAGCTAGTCCTGCATGGAGGAATAGTAAATCTGGGGGGGTTCTTTTTTGAGCCTAACCTAAAATCCAGTGCCACTTCCTTGCAAGCTATGGGCCCCCCTGTATGACCCAGGAAACCCATGCCATGTATTTAAACTTATAAGAAACACTAACCATCCAACCCAATACCATGTTCATGGGTGACAGGCACAGAGATTCCTGGACCAGATAGTCTATACACCAACCAGGGGTACAACCATACTGGATCTGGTCCTCACTAATATAGGAGAGTGCTGCTCACCTCCTACTGTAATGTCTTCCCTGGTAATGTCAAATCACAAAATGGTCTCCTTTGAAATAAAAATAAAACTTGGACCCACAACTAAACCTGGGATATTTAAGAACTACTCTAAGGCTAACCTCTTGCTATTAAGAAATAACCTGGCAAAATTATGGATCTATGCCACATAACTGAATGCTCACTTACGAGAAACTCTCCTCGTAGAGATGAAAACAGCGAATGTTCACATCAGAGGATTTTTACACAGGGAATAAAAGCAGTTGGACAACATTCAACCTTCACACAGACTGCAGTATTTCAAACCCACCCAGGTGTGGGGCTTCACCCCCAAAATCCCCCCAACTATATATACCAACTCCAAGATCACACTACAGTGGGGAAAAGAGCAAATTTCCCTATGTTGGCCAACTGTCTCCACTCATTGTGTAAAACCTCATTGATTTTCCCATTCGATTAATTGAAAGTTTGCTGCTTTCATCCCAGTGAACAGTGGTTCGCAAAAGTGGATGCTCGATTATCTAAAGTGGAACTATATATCTATATCTATATATATATATATATATATATATATATATATATATATATATATATATATATATATATATATATATATATATATATATATATATATACGGCTTCACTTTGGAATCTTGAAATACTGAAATGAATTTCAGTATCTCGAGACCAAATTGTTGAATCTGCAGAATAACAAACCTGGAAATGATGAACCTGCAGTTCTGATGGCACGTTAGGTAAGTGTTATGTTTTTTTAAGGGTTTTGGGGAGGGTTTGTGTGTTTGTGAGTGTGTTGGGGAGTTTTATATATGGGTTAGGGTAGGTAGGTAGGTAGGTAAGAGTGTGAGTGTGTCATTGTTGAGAGTGGTGGTGTTTGTATGTATGTGATGTGTGTTTGTGCTAGGGGGGTGTAGAATGTGTGGTGGTGGGTTTTCTGTCTTTCATGTTTAGTGACCTTGGACTTAGTATATATAAGTAGCGGAGATGTGAAGGGTGCAGGGGTGCTTGTCCCCCTGCTTATAGGAACATAGGTGTGTGTGTTTGTTTTGTTGTGTTCGCATGTGTTGTTTTGCTTTCTTGTAGTGTCGGGAAGTAAGTGTATTTGTGTTTGTATGTGCTGTGTAGTGTTTTGTTGATGTTTGTGGTCTTGAATTTCGTGGTTTTGGTTTTCGAGTTTGTGAGTATTTGACTTTATAGTCTTGAGATACTGAAATTCGATATTTTAGTATTTCGAGATTATAAAGTGAATCCATAACAGCAAAATAGCAAAATGGCATATAAGCGATTTCTTTCCCTGGGAAAGAAATAACTTGGTCACCTCCATTACTTTCCCGTTTTCCTCAATGTAGTGCGATCTCAGAGTTGATATATTTAAGTAGGGGGTGTAATGTTTTGAAGTTTTTATTTTTATTCATTTATTTATTTTTTGTGGAACAGCAGTTTTTTTCCCTGGGAAAAAAATCATTGTTCCTAGTGTTCGGGATTGTAAGCTTTCACTTACATGGGGTTGATAAATCAGCGTTCACTTTTGTTCGCTGATTTAATATAGACCCTATATATGTATACAGGTTTACATTTGGCATTTAGAATCCGGTTCAGTTGACTATTTAGAATGTTGACTCGAAATGTGGAATCGGAATACTGAAAAGTAAACCAATGTGAAAATTACATTAAATATAACAACACTGAGATCGCAGTACAGTGAGGAAATGGGCTAATTCCCAGTTCCTCAATGCACTGCAATCCCCCTGCACACTGCCAAACCCAAATGTTCGACTTACACTGCCCATTCACTGTAGTGTAGTTGATTCACTTGGGTCCGACATTCTGCGAACCTGAAAACTGCAAGTCGACCACATGCCAGTCGACCAATGCAGTTTTAAGGTTTTCAGTGTAAACCATATATATATATATATATATATATATATATATATATATATATATATATATGGGTCTACTGTACTTCATCGAAAAAAACACATCTTTGAAAAAGAACAGTAGACCCACACTTACGCGAAAGTGTACTTAACCGAAAGTGCACTTTCGCGAAGAACAGTTCAATGAACTATTGAGTAACACCAAAACAATGTTTTTGCAGGGGTGCTTGCTCTCCTGCACTCCCCTACTTAAATATACCAACTCTGAGATTGCACTACAGTGGGGAAACAGGTAAATTCCCTTTACCCCACTGTAGTGTGCTTCGGCACCTCAGTGTTCCTTAACAGTTCGTTGAACCATTCTTTGCGGAAGTGCACTTTCAGTTAAGTACACTTTCACGTAAGTGTGAGTCTACTTCTGTTTTTTGAAGTGATGTACTTTCGAAGAAGAGAAGTAGACCTATACACACATATATATATATATATATATATATATATATATATATATATATATATATATATATATAGATATATATATACATGTATACACACACCACACACACACACACACACACACACACACACACACACACACACACACACACACACACACACACACACACACACATACATATAATATATACATATATATATATATATATATATATATATATATATATATATATATATATATATATATATATATATATATATATATATATATATATATATATATATATATATATGTATATATATATATATATATATATATATATATATATATATGTATGTATACAGAGAGAAAGAGGGATGAATATCAGGTGTGAATTTCCTGGAAAGGATATAGATATAAGGTCCCCTGTACATTTTCTTTTTTAAGCCTAACCTAAAATCCAGTGACACTTCCTTGTAAGCTATAGGTCCCTCTCTATGACCCAGGGAACCCATGCCATGTATTTAAACTTATAAAAAACACTAACCATCCAACCCAATACCATGTTCATGGGTGACAGGCACAGAGATTCCTGGATTTTCTAAAGACAAACTCCCTGGACCAGATAGTCAATACACCAACCAGGGGTACAACCATACTGGATATGGTCCGCACTAATATGGGAGAGTGCTGCACACCTGTTACTGTAATGTCTTCCCTGGTAAGGTCAAACCACAAAATGATCTCCTTTGAAATAAAAATAAGACCTAGACCTGCAGCTAAACCTGGAATATTTAGGAACTACTCTAAGGCTATCCTCCTTCTATTAAGTAATAACCTGGCAACATTTCAAGCCCCCATAAACCATGAGAACATGCTGACTATACAGAACTGTTTACAGAAACCCTGTACAAGCATGTCAATTGCTGCATAGAGGCAGCTGTACCCACCAGGAAGAATTACAGAACTAACTCAAAAACCAAGCCACCCTGGTGAAATCACATCAATAGGCTGTTTAACAGATGAAAGAAAATCATGGCAAAAATTAGGAGGTGCAGCACCCATGAGGATAGAAAACACTCTCATCAAACTAAACAAACAACTCAGAGGCAAATAATGTTTACCAAAGCCAAATTTGAGATAAGTTTGTCCTTCCAGGCCAAGAACAACCACAAAGCATTCTTCAGCTATGTCCACAATCTCAAAGGCAATACACAATTGTCTGCAGAGCTCATTGAATATAGAACTACCTATACTGAGCCAGAAGATATAGCAAACCTCCTGGCTGATAAATTCAGCTCCAACTTAACCTGTCTCTCCCACTCAATCTTCCCTAAGGAAACATCATCAATTATATCTCCCCCTACTACTACTTAGGTTCATAGGTTCATAGGTTCATACTAGGCTATCTGCCCTGGGGCAATTATAAGCCTAGCCCGATTCTGTAAGGCTTACGCCACCCCTTGATTTGAGTATACTGTGCCCTTTTTAAGGTTTAGTTTACTGTGCCTCTGTCTAATAGTGACACAGGAGTAATCCCTGGGACAAACCTACGATCCCCCATCCACTTATCGAGATTCTTCTTGAAGAGATTCAGTGAGGTGCTCTGCCTCACATGAACTGGAATTCTATTCCAGAGCGAAGGGAGCCTCTGGGTTATGAACCTGTCCCTCCAGCAAGTTCTATTTATTTCTGTGCTGAGGTTCAAGTCCCTCGAGTGTGTGGCTCTAAGGGATTTAGATTTACTGAGGTGGAGCATGTCCATTAATTCTGGATTTGACATAGCTTTGTATGTCAGGCATAGATCGCCTCGAAGTAGGCGGTATGCAACTGAGTAGAGCTGGAGTTTTTTTAACCAAGCAGCATATGGCATCTGTTTGAGACCCTTGATCCTCTTGGTGAGATACTTTTGGGGTCTTTCTAATTGCTGCAGGTGTCGGGTAAGGTACATCTCAAAAGGGGCATTGTATTCTATGATGGGCCTGATGAGGGATGAATAAAGGGGCACGATTACCTCTCTTGATCTAGATGTGAAACCCTTCGTGATGAGGTGGGCTATGCAGAAGGTCTTTCTAACCACTTTGGCGATGTGGTTTTCAAAGGAGAGATTGCTATCAACTTGGGTCCCCAGGTCCCTAATAACTTTCTCTGTACTTAATGGGTTTCCGCCTATGTGGTAATTTGTGGGCACATTGTTTTTGCCAAAGGGTATGACTATACATTTTTTGGCATTCAGCTTTAAACCATGGCACTGGCACCAGTTATCTGTCTCTGTGAGACCTTTTTGAAGGATGTTTGTGTCAGCTGGAGAGTTGATTATGGCGCCCAGTTTGCAGTCGTCTGCGAACTTGGTGAGCCATAGTCCTCCCACGTTTGCCTGTACCTCGGAAAAGTATATACCGAACAAGAGTGGTCCCAGGAAAGAACCCTGTGGGACGCCACTTGTGACCGGTTTCGAGTCTGACATGGCTCCAGCAACTCTCACTCTGCGGGTTCTGTCTTTGAGCCAGTTTGCGACCCATCTTGTGACATAGGGGTTTATATTTAAGCTGGATAGCTTCTCTATGATGCCCGAGTGGGGTATTGTGTCAAATGCCTTTGCAAGGTCCAGATAGGCTATGTGGACTACCTTTCCTTCATCTATGGCTTTGGTGACTGTTTCAAAGAAGTCAACCAGGTTCTAAAGGCAGGATCTGCCCTTGACAAAGCCGAACTGTGTAGGATCTAGTGTCTGTAGGTCCCCAATGTCTTTGTTTATGAGCTCCATGATGATCCTCAACATAGCCTTGCAGACTAAGCTAGTCAGGCTTATGGGGCGATAGTTTCCAGGGTCCGTAGATGCTCCACCTTTGTGGAGTGGGACCACTGTTGCTGTACGCCATTCTGTGGGCACATATCCTGTAGTGAGGCTGAGATTGTATAGCTGTTTTATTTGAGGGATTAGTTCCTCTTGTAGTTCATGTAGGACGCAACCTGGGACGCCATCTGGTCCCATGGAAGCAGTGTTTTTTGCTTTGGAGAGGGCAGCCTTCACCTGAGCATCTGGGATGTTTGGAAGGCAGCCCTCTGCCGGGATAGATACTTGCTCTTTTGGGAGTTTGCACTGAACCTGTCTGCCAGGATATTGGCGATGTCTGTGGGTTCAGTGTATTTTTTGTCATTTAGAATCAACTCAGAACAAGTCTGGGAGTTGCATCCCAGGTTTCTAACATAACTGAAAAAAGCCTTATGATTGTCTTTGGTGTCCTGTGCAATTTTTCTCTCGAAGCTGGCCTTGGAAGATTTTATGAGGGATCGTAATTTTTTGCTAGTGCTGATCAGAGATGCCTTCCCTATTAGGGATTTTGCTCTATCATGTAGTAGCTTCCTCCTCCTGTTGTACAGTTTATTTATGGCAGGAGTCCACCAGACTGGACGCCTGCCTTTGGATGATTGGGTCTTGGTTTTGTTTGAGATAGTATGATCCATGCATTCCTGGAGATGTCCGTAGAATGCATTTATATAGGATTCTGCAGTTTGGGCTGTAGTTTCCACTGGCCCTGGGGCCTTGAAGGATTCCACTTTGGTTTTGAGAAGTGAGAAGTTCGCTTTTGAGAAGTTTTTCACTGTGGTGTTCTGGGCTGGGGGTGGGGTCGGGATGTGGACATCCAGTGAAATTAATTTATGGTCTGATCTTACCAATGAGGGATATACTTCAGGTGTGGAGCATAGAGTCCCCATGTTGGTAATGATCAGGTCTAGTATGTTGTCCCCTCTTGTGGGAGTGGTGACTATTTGTTCCATAGCATTTGAGTTTATAATTTCCAGGAATCTTTGGGCTAAGATGCTGGGGCTTGAGTAGTGCTCCCAGTCAATGTTTGGGTAGTTGAAGTCACCCAATATAATGGTGTTCGGAGAGATCTTCATGTTCTCCAATGTTTTCAGGAAAGCCGAATGGGATTCCTGACTTTGAGAGGGTGGTCTGTAGGATGCTATAAACTGAAAAGCAGTCTTGCCCACTGTTAGTTGCACATTGATGGTCTCCGATACTTTGTGCAATGCCACTAACCTGGAGGTGTGGATATCCTTGATAAATATGGAAACTCCCCCTCCTTTTGTGGTTTGGTCCAGGTTTTGGGGCTGAAAAGCATGATACGAGGTATAGCCTCGTAGTGCTGGGGTGCTCTCTGGAGCCATGAACCAGGATTCTGTCACTGCACAGATATCGATGTTCTCCATACTGAGGAGAGCTTCGAGTGCGTGCATCTTGAGGTTAAGACTTCTGGCATTTAGCAGCATTACCCTTAGTTTCTTGTTCCTTGTGCTGTCTATGGGGGTGGGTTTGACTTTTGAGCCTTGCCTAAAAAAGGCACTATGGGGGTGGCAAGAGCCTTTGCCAATATCCGAAAGCCCAGTGGTGACAGGTGCAAGCCGTCCCTAGCAAAGCAACATGGCTTGTCGAGCATGTCATCCCAGGCTGACAGACACTGGATCCCCTTTGAATGACACCAACAATTTGTTGATACTTGTTAACCTCTGCTATCTCTGAAAAAACAAAAAAACAAAAAAATCTTGCTTTTTTCCCACTTTTCTGAGATTTAAAAAAGTTCAGTTACAGGCTTGCTGTTCTTGAACTGTTTGTAAGTTTCTGTGAGGCCATTTTTTGCTTGGGCTAAAGGAAAGTCTCTCTGTTGATCAGTGGCAGTGAAAAATATTGAGCAGCCTGCCTGCCCCTGTGGGAGTGGTTACTGACTTGAAACTGTAGTTTTATTGGCCATTTTGGGTCAATTCCAAAACTCCTTCATTTTCCTCTCTTAAAACCTGGTTGCCTCATGGTTTTGGCATCTTTTCAGGCTTGTTGGCTGGGAATAGGTCCTTAATGCTCTCTCTAAGACCAAGAACACTGCATCAATGGGCCAAGACAATATTACAGGATGCCTTCTGAATAGCATGAAACATGACCTAGCAGGGCCTCTGGAATTGCTATTTAACTGTAGCCTCCAAACAGGCTTCATGCCTCTTGAATGGAGAACAATGACAGTCATACCTCTGCACAAAGGTGGGCCATCTACTGACCCTGGAAACTACATACCCATAAGTCAAAATAGTCTTATATGTAAAGCCATAGAAAGAATTATGGAAATGATCACTAGAGATATAGTAAACCTCCAGATACTGGACCCAACCCGATTTGGTTTCTTTAAGGGCAGATCATGCCTACTCAACCTGGTGAACTTCTTTGAGAAGGTAACCAAAGCAATGGATGAGGGAAAAATGGTTCACATTGCCTATGTTGACCTGGCCAAGGCATTTGACACGATACCCCACTCGGGCATTGTTGACAAACTCAAGAGGTTAGGTACAAAACTCATATGTTACCGAGTGGATAGCCAACTGGCTCACTGATAGGACCAAGGAAGTTAGAATTGAGGAGCCCAGCTCTACAAAGAGGCTAGTCACAAGTGTAGTTCCTCAGGAATCAGTTCTTGGTTTGCTCCTTTTTGGCATTTACTTCTCTGAAGTCAAGGCCAATGTCAGTGGTCTCTGGCTGACTAAATTTGCAGATGATTGCAAATTAGGAGCTGTCATTAAATCCCACACTGACACAAATGTTTTCCAGGAGGGGCTGTAACAGACAAACAACTGGTGTCAGACTCATGAAGTAAAACTAAATGCCAAGAAATGCATAATAGTATTCTTCAGGAAGTCATCTACCCCTGGTAACTATCCTATAGATAACACACCCCAATTTACTGGTGGAACTCATGGAATTGGTTCTGGAAAACAATTTTATATCCTTTAATGGCCAATTTTTTAGACAAAAATAGGGTGTTGCAATGGGGGCGGCCTTTGCCACCGTTTATGCAAACATTGTGTTGCATAAATGGGAACAGACATATATTTTTGGCACAGAATGGTCACGATATATTAGGCATTATGTCAGATTTCTTGATGACATTTGCCTTATATGGGAAGGTACCAGGGCCAGTGTCCAGGAATTTATTGATTACATCAATTCCACCACCTCCTTTTTAACCTTTACGCATTCTTTAAGCTTGGATAGCTTACATTATTTGGATGTGTGTTTAGTTAAGGATAATGTCAATAATAGATTTAATTCCAAAGTGTTTAGGAAACCCACTTATTCAAATGCATTTTTGCATTTTCAAAGTAAACCCACTTATTCAAATGCATTTTTGCATTTTCAAAGTAATCACCCTGATTATCAAAAAAGAGGAATAGTCAAGGGCCAATTTATTCGTGCCTCTAGAATGTGTAATACATCACAATTTTTCAGAGAAGAAGTTAATTTTTTAAAACAAAGATTTTCTGAAAGAGGGTACCCAAGTGGTTTGGTTGAGGAGCTGGTGAAGGAAGTGAGCACTAATAGGGGGACGAAATACCAACCACTGCTGATTAACACAGGTATGTTAAACTGCCAAATAAGCAATAGATTGCAAAATTTGGAACAAAAGGGATACATCCACACTTTTGGTATTGACTCGGGCATTGTAGAAAGCAGTATAAGAAAATACTGGCCAATTTTGAGACTGGATGACAGGTTGGGCAGTATGATCCCAGAGTTTCCCAGATTTGTTAGACGGAGAGGTACCAACTTAAAAGAAATGTTGGAAATGAAACAGACCAAACAAATGGGTTTAAATGTGAACAATAAAAAAGAAGGCACATATAAATGTGGAATGTGCAAACAATGCCCAGCGATATTTAATGGACACAAATTATATTTACCATCAAGAAAATTTTTGTGTCAACCGAGGGGCTATTATAATTGTAATGCTAAATTTATTGTTTACTTAGGCTTATGTATGAAATGCAAAAGTTTTTATACAGGAAAAACGGAGAGAACTTTAAGAAGACGAATTTATGAGCATTTTTATGACATAACTAAAAAAAAGGAAACTAATGCTTTTTACAGACATTCTCTTTTTTGTCCCGATATGGAGAACAGGTAAAAGCAGATGTTAGAGGGGGTGATTGGGAGACCCTGTTGGAACACAAAGAATTGATATGGCAGCTAAGACTAGATGCAGGAAGACGGCCAGGTCTAAATGATGCTTGCAGTATTAGCAGCGTCTTGAAATTAAGGAAGGAAAAATTATAAATTTAAGGCCATAGTGTCTGTAGGATCAATTGAAAGGGTTTTCCAGAGAGCAAGCTTCATGACAATTATTGACAGGCAACATAAAAATTTTTTAAAATTATTAAACAGACATGTGGTTTAATATATACCTGCTCGACCATTATTTACAAGAAGGCCTGAGCATGTAAATGTATATATGTGGTTTATTAATTCGATGTGTGCAGATGGATTTATTCTATTATTGTGTACATTCAATGGAAATTGAGCGATTTTAAAAATGAGTGTGCTTGGCAGTGCTTTGCATTTTTATTATGTAACAAGTTTCATTCTGCAAAAACTGTTTGAAAATATCCCTTTGGGAAAAAGAAAGAAAAAATGGTTAGTAATTTGATGTTTGTAGATGGATTTATTTATTTTACTGTGCATACTCAACAGCAACTAGATGAGTTTAAAAACGAATGGGTTTTGCAGCACTTTGCATTTTTAACATGTAACAACTTTCATTTTGCAAAGGCTGTTTAAAAACATCCCTTGTAGGAAAAGGAAATGAAGGGTTAAATGGATAAAATTTTTTCCAATTAACCAATTAATTATACAATTAGCTGAATTTTATATGTATATAAGGAGTGTTCACTTGAAGGTTATTTTATCTTGGAAAAGCTCAGCAAAGGGCTGAGCGAAAGTGCTTGATGGGATTGTTGGTGTGAATATTCTACAATAAAGCGAAGGTTTTTTACTCTACTGGCAGCCTTTCATTTTCTACTTGTGTGGAAGAAGGAGTACCAGCATTTGTTTTGGACTTTTTTGCTTCTGGATTTCCAGCGCCACCTTTGCAGCCTTGGAGCAATTTGTTTTACACCCCTTAGAGTTAACTTAGCAGTCAGGGACTTAGGGACACACATAGACAGTAATCTAGTCTTTGACCATCACGTGTCTACAGTAGTGAGGAAATCATTCTATGTTGCGCCACTTATAAACAAATGCATGACATCTAAGTCCATAGAAATCATTGTTTGACTGTATTCGGCATTCATTAGACCTATCATTGAGTATAATGCCCCCCCTGTGGTATGTACCTAACCAGGAATATCCAAGAATTGGCATATCCATAGAGGTTCCTCACTAAAAGAATAACGAGCATAAGTAGAATGTCCTTATGCAGACTGCCTCAAGGCCCTATCCCTGTATTATGTCTCCTACATGCTTTTGAGGGGAGATCTAGGCCAGGTATACAGGGCATTGTCAGACTCCACTTAGATGGACCTCCTGCATATCCACAAAACAATCAGCACCAGAATTACCCATTCTAAAGCCTTAAACCTTGCCTGTGATATAAATAGAACCTGCTGGAGAGACAGGTATGTATCCCAGAGACGACCCCCTCTAGGGAACAGGCTCCCTATCTATGTAAAGCAGATTTCCTGCCTAACCCAATTCAAGTGCAGCTAGGACAATTGGATGAGGAGCAGGAAATTTATCCCTGGTTTGGCACCTATGTCTACAATGGCTACAGGCAACTTGTAAATGGTTCATCACACAGGCCTCTGCTTGTAAATGTTTCATCTCCCAACCCCCTGCTTAAATTTATAAAGAGTATTAGAACTTATCAGCGATTTGAGATGCATGACTAGGCTTAAAATGGCCCTCGTGGTCATTGGCGTAGTAAACACCTATGAACCTATCCTAAAAGTTCAGTATTTGACATATTACACACTTAACTACTAACGGTCTCCAGCTTTTATATGACTCTTACAAGACCTGTGCATGCAATTTAACCCAGGTGGAGATGTTTGTGGCAAGACATTCTCATCAGGTTATCAAACTCATAAAAAATAAATTAAAGTACCATATAACTATGCAACTGACATACTAGTACTGAAATACAAAATGATTGTACAGATTAGCAAGGAAGAAAAATGTCACCATTATATAGGAAAAGTGATGCAAGGTATGCCAGCATAAATTAATATCTTTAGTATCTGTTACAAAAGGCTGAAATGAAAGATTTCACCAGATTATGCTTCTTAAGAGTACTTACTACATAGATGTCTTTGTTCTCTATAATAGTATATAAAATGGTTACTGTTATTCACCATTTAAGACCATACTTAAGATAATAAACTCTTAATAATCAGCTTAGCAAGATGTGTGAAGGAATGTTTTTGTTTATGCAGACATGCCAGTATTCTGTTACTGTGTTGAGCAGAAAGTAAAGTGCAGGACATTGCATACTATTTACTGGGAATTGTGATGTTGCATTATTAAAATATAGTATTCTAGGATTCTAAAACCAAAGGAGAAAAATGAAGTACAGGAAGAAGATGAAAAGGTATAGAAAATTGCAAGGAATGTTAGCGGAATGTTACGGAATTAAATAAAGTAGGAGATAAGAGAACAGGTGTCCTGTGATATAATGATTATTACATCATTTCCTTTCTTCAGTTATGTAAGTATATGACAGCAAATGGCCATTTTTGTGTCAGCACTTAAATATTATGTTATGAACCCAAAACTTTTGGTTGTAATATATAGTCATTTGCATTATAAAAGACAGTGTTTATATTTTAATGATAAAGGACAGCTTCAATTGTGTTTTAGGTATTGTGATGTACTAAGCAAGTATTAACATATCTGGCATGAAAGACAACTTGTTTTATTTTATTTAATCATAGGTTTGAGTCATTCAATTAATGTTCTGAGGACTGGGACATAGTTGAAACCATATCACTGGACCAAAAATAGAAACAATTACCCTGCAGTTTGGAAAAGTAATGCCAACATTTCTATTCAATGATCAGGGACAAGGTAATGTAATCAATATCTTGGAACTAGTGCTGCTCACTGTAACATATACTGGGTTGGATTTGGCGTGATGATTAAAGTATTTACCTCATAGTCACAAGACACATGGTTGAATTCTTAACTTTGTTCACTGTCTGGTTATTGGCTAGGTGAGAAATAGTGTGGAGACAGATTGCTTAGTATTTACTTATGGCATAAGCAGTGAGGGAGGTGGTTTATCCTGGCCTTGCTTAGGATTCCAAAGTTTCTGTGAGTGGGACTGAGACACCAGTGCTTTATTATAAGTATGTTATACTCACTGACTGGCTTAAAAGTGTTCGCATACTGCCAGAGTTCCTAACAGCTGCGGGACTTAATACTTGTACTGATTGATGTTACCTCAAACTCACCGTCTTACTTCCTGCACAACTAGCCAAATACTCTTTACTGTAAATTCAGACAACAAACATGATGCTGTACTAGCATAAGACAGGAACTAAGAAAGGGTATAACTTAAATAACTGCGAAAGTAACTAAGGACCGAATGAATAAGTCAAAAAAGGCGAAACACAGACAATAATCAAAAGGGAAGGCTCATTAAACAACACAAATATCTTTGGAAAATATAATCTCCCTCAGTGCCGTCCATATATTTTCACTTGTAAACATTACTGAAAATGTTCTTATGTTGTAAACTCAGGGCCACAAATGACATAGGAAACTGAAAAGGGATGGCATCTTAAAATAAATGGATAGAAATGCTGAAGCTGAAATACAAAAGCAAAACAGCATGATATAAAAACAAAAAAAAATCATTTGAAGGTTCAGCTGCAGTCTGTTCAATTGCTGTACTGTGAAACTATAAAATTATGTGTAATGAATTAATGAAAAAAGGCATGTGAAGGCAGAGCAGACACACACACACACACACACACACACACACACACACACACACACACACACACACACACACACACACACACACACACACACACACACACACACACACATACATTCATACAGAATCTTGCTCCTGCAAAACCAGTAGCTATAATGTAACTTATAAAAACATTGCCATTTCATACATGTGTTGCACAGATTACAAACTCACTGCATGTTACCTACATGAAGGGATGTGAGAGCATTTGACTGGTTGACTGACAGGTATAAATGTAGCATAAACATAATTTGCACTGCATTGCAGTTACGGGATAATGTATGGGCAAAGTATGAAGACATTATAGCAGTCTATGTAATGCAAATGCAGCAGAAGCAGATTAATAAAAATATGTAATAATAATACCTTCTGCTACATGCTTAGGTTTGGTACTGCATATCTTTGTTTTCTGTAGACCAGAAAAATGCAGTTATGCTGTGGCATTCCAGTTTAGTCTTTCCATGCTGAGCCATAACGATTACAAGCTGAACATTCAATATGATTTAGGTTTGTTACGGAAACTGAGGGGCACTTCTACAGACTTGGATATATTCTGTAGGCTTAAAGAACATTTATATTTTAAATATTATTTTCTAAATTATTTTTTTGCATTATATGTACTATTGCAACACTCCACACCAACTCAAACATTTATAAACATCTTAAATATGAAACAATTTGTCAACAACAATGTCCACCGTTACTGTTCCTGACAGACACTTATAAAAGTCCACAATGAAGTTTAATAACTCCCCACAAAGCCAACTCCCACTGCTACTTTTACTATTCTATTATCCTGTATCTCATTACACTTCTTTATAAGCTGAGACCTCCATGGTGTCAAAACTTAGGCTTCACCTCTCCCATCCTCCCAGTTCCCAGGTTATAGATATCCCTTATTAATATTCCCCTTCTGGCATCTGTATTAAATGCAAGCAAGGATGCTTCATCCTTCTCAGTTGCCTCATTGCCTCACCAGTACCTCTACCTGTCTTCACACACTTTTCAAAGTCTCCTTGCCACTAGTTCTTCTTTTTTTATTTACTACCTCCCCACCACCTTTCTTCCTGTTTTATTTTACAAATCCCTTGCTATCATCCATGCCTAAATTTCTGCTGTTTTACATTCAAATATCCCATTTTCCTTCCATCCCAATGCTATTGCCTTTTTATCCAACATGCTTCTAATTGCAGCATAATATCCTTCACTCTGTTCTAGCTATACCCCTCTATGACCTTTCCTGTTTCACCTGTATGTTGTCTGCCATATAACAAACATGTCACACCATATCCCACGCACCCGTTCCTCCTGTGCAACTGTTCAGCAGCTGCCTCCATTCATATCCAGCACACAGGCTCCTACCACTATCCACCTTTCTTCATTTTAAATAGAGTTGTGTGCCACTGCCAGTCATTATCTGCACCTACTGCTTTCAACCCCTGCACTGATTTTCAGTCCCCCCCATACCCCTGCTTTTAACATCCTTCACTCTCCCTATCCACTTGCCCTTAGGATCTTACTGCACTTTTCCTTTCTTGAGCCCTAGGTACATTATTTATTTTCCTCTCCTCTAGATCTCTGTATATTTTTCAATATCTTCCCTCTTTGCACTTCTGCCCAAATCTCCTCCTTTATCGCATGCACCACCTTATCATCCTCCTGAGCTAATACTTATTTATTTAACAGCACTAGCAACCGTGTTATATAGCAACCAGTCCTCCTGTATCATACCATACTTCTGCTTAAGACAATTATAAGAACAACACATTTTCTTTTTTCCCATCCCATTAGATCTTCAACCTTCTTCAACCTTTAATTTCCATCATACTGATACTATCTGACCACCTTACGCTCCCAGCCATTCTCATCAACCTTCTAGGGTATATACACCCATATCTCACTAGCACTTCTTCACTGCGTAATAGCTGGCTCACCTCTTTATGTCTGCTATCCCCGCAACATCTGATCTGATCTAAACTGATTCCACTTTTCCTGAATTGTTTCCATGCTCACCATCTTGCTCATCAAATCTCACTAAATGTCAAGAACAAACACCACTGCATATTTTCTGAAATCCAGTCAGCTCAGTGGCTTAGCTTCCTGCATAGTCTTAGTCTTTTACTAGCTATAATTTGCACATGCCTTTCTTTCCAAAAAAAAAAGCATTCATATGTTCATAGGTAGGTACTAGGCTATTGGCCCTAGGGCCTATATAAGCCTAGCCAAATGGTACCTTGGCTTTTGCCACCCAAGAAAATTATTTTTCTGTGCCCCTGTCAAGCAGAGCCACAGAAGTGATCCCCGGGGTGAATTTCCTATTTCCCAGCCAATCATCAAGATTTTTCTTGAAGAGTGCTAATGAAGAGGTTTGTTTGATATACATAGGTAGTTTGTTCCAGAGTATGGGAAGTCCCTGGAACAGGAATCTATCCGTCCAGCATGTTCTGTTTATTGTGGTGACAAGGTTTAGGTCCATAGAGCATGTAGCTCGGAGGGATTGGGATTTCTTTATGTAGAGCATGTCCAACAGCTCTGGGTTTGACATAGCTTTGCATGTTAGGCAGAGATTGCCTCTGAGTAGGCGATATGCGACAGAGTAAAGCTGGAGTTTTTTTGAGGCGGTCTGCGTAGGTCATCTGTTTGAGGCTGGTAATCCTCTTTGTGAGGTATTTCTGTGGCCTTTCCAGTTGTTGTAGATGTCTTGTGAGGTATATACCAAAAGGGCTTTGTACTCTATAATGGGTCTAATGAGTGACGTGTAGAGGGGAACAACAACCTCTTTTTTCCTGGATGAGAAACCTTTTGTGATGAGGTGTGCCACGTAGAAGGATTTCCTGACTACTGTGATGATGTGATTATCAAAGGAGGGCTTACTGTCCACCTGTGTCCCAAGGTCTCTTATCACACTTTCAGTGTTAAGTAGACTACCACCTATGTGGTAGTTCATGGGTACAGAGTTTTTACCAAAAGGGATGACAATGCACTTTTTGGCATTGAGCTTGAGGCCATGGCTTTGACACCAGGCATCTGTCTCAGTGTAGCCCTTTTGTAGGATATCCACATCATTAGGAGATTTGATTATGGCTCCTAGTTTGCAGTCATCTGCGAACTTTGTTAGCCAAAGACCTTCTGTGTTAGCCTCTACTTCAGAGAAGTAGATACCAAACAGGAGAGGACCTAGGACTGAACCCTGTGGTGCTTCACTTGTCACTGGTCTGAAGTTGGATTTATTTATGTATTTATTTATCTATCTATCTATCTATCTATCTATCTATCTATCTATCTATCTATCTATCTATCTATCTATCTCTCTAGCTATCTATTTATTTATTTATTGACATTTGTTTACTGTGTAATTACATCTGGTTAATTTTATCCATCTTTAGCGGACTCTTATGGAGAAAAGTTCCACAAAGAAAAGAAAAGAACAGAAAATACAAATACACAGGTGAAATGTGACGTAATACTATAACATAGTGTAAAAACATAGATTAATACAAATACTAATATGGAGATGGCATGTAGACTAATGCACATATACCATCATTAAAACAAGACAAATACAATATCGTTTAGCAGCAAAATGTGTTGATATGTTAAAAATGTGAGTTTATTCCTCATAAAGCTAATGTCAGAGTACAGAATTCAAACAGTAGATAATAAGGGGGAGAGGAAGAGAGGGAACAGTGAGAAAAAAGTATTTTTTACAGATAATCAGTGCAGTGGATATGGAAGGCTGAAGAAATAATAAGTAGAAACAAGATTAAGAGTAAAATAAATAAAAACAAGGAAAGGGCAAGATAGAATGTATATAGGTATTAGAGGACAAAGATCTTAAATTTTCGCCAGGAGAGCAGCAAATGCAAAGGCATTAGTCAGAGAGGAATTATTTTAGCTGCAGCTTAAATAAATTAATGTTATGTATTCATACCTTTCAACTTCCTAGAACAAAAAATCTGGATAAAGCAATAAATAATGGGGGGACAAATGCCCAAAAATAGGGACACTCTTTAAATGTTGCTTTTATAAACTTAGAAAGTTGATAGAATAATAGGTTTTGCATTAGTATACAATTCACCCTGAGGATCACTCCAGTGGCTCTACTCAACAGAGGCACTAGGAACTAAGGTTGGGTGGCATGATGTCAGGGTAATCCTATGAGCTAGGCTTGTAAAGGCTCAAGGGCCATTAGCCTAGTACACACCTATGAATTTTCTGAAGGGTATGAAGTCCGAAACTCAAATGTCTGTCATTACTTTCAGACTTTAACTCTCAATAATTTACCAACAGTTTGTCAGAAAACCACAATTTTATGAGAAACAGACCAAAATATGAGGCAAAAATCTGGACATTTTGCGAAAAGCTGTACAGTTGAGTGGTATGTATGTATTGCACTGATTGGATAGTGATTGCATTCTACACATTTGCTACACAGTGTAAGTGTAGACTTTAACTGCAAAGTGAGTGTGTGCATGTGTATGTGTAAAAGAGTTAAATTATTGCCATCAGTTATTATTTTTATTTTTTTACAATCTGATACCCAAGCAGTATAAAATTAACAAATGTGACTTTAATTTATTGGCGCGGGTAGCTTCTTTGGATGAAAGTAACTAGCACTCCTTTTATTTATTCAAGTTAAGCATTCATTGCACTGGTTTATAAAACTAATGTGCATCTCTGTGAAGCCATCTTGAATAGTTTACTGTAGTTATTTTTTTCAACACAATCAGACTTCTGAAATGTGTACAGTAAATAACGTGAATGTTATTGATGTATATGAGGACTATCAGCAAATGTAAATTACTGTTTGTGTGCTGGTTGTCCAGGGTGGCAGTGTTTCTAGATGTAGCCAGTTAATCATCACTGTAAATCACAGTAAGACATCAGCATTGTACAAAATAAGTGTCTGTCAGTCAGTGCATGACAGTAGGCAGGAGGTATGTGATAGCAACTGATCAGTAGCACAGTGGTGCAGTGAGTAACATTACCGTCTCATACTGCTTGGTTCTCTGGTTGAGTTTTGGTAGGGATCCCTTCTGTGTGGAATTTGCATGTATTCCCTGTCTGATCCTGGGCTTTATACATGTGCTCCTCTTCAGACACTCAATTGAATAATGCTTATCTCTGTCCATTTGTTCTTCTCTTTTATCTTGATTCCAGTCTAAAACCAGAGAGATACACATAAGGCATCTCTAGGTTTTTGAGGGACAGGGGTCCTGTGATTATTTTCAGATAGGACTGCTATATCTTTGCAAGCATTTCCATTCTTACTTTATTCCTGAACTACTATTTTGTAAGCTTTAAATACTAAGTTTGGAGACAACTTATATTTTTATCAAAAGAAAAAAAAAGTAGACTGACTTTCTTTCTTTACTCATGATTTTTGTTCAGGGTATCATTAGATTGAAAGGTTGGGAAAAAAAGCCCAAAGGTGCACCTGACATCTTCTATAACTTGTGATTTCTGAGGGATTCCTTCTGTTACTTCGTCCACATATATTACAATGCAGTCTTTGGCAAGTTAGAGTATATTAAATGGATAGAGGAAAATGCCAAAAGTAAGAAAATGTGTGAAAAATAAGAATGAAGTATTATATCTGGAGGGTGTGGGGCTAGGATGAGGAAAGGTGGGAAAGCAGTAGGGGCGGAGGGGTTGCACTGGACCACTGTACAATAGGGGAACCCAAGAAGTCCTTTGCCTACTACTCCATTTCACCTAAGACTGGCCCTGTTGATAAGCAGTCAGACATCTGAGGTATATATAATCAACAAAGTAGCTAGAATGAGTGGGTACTAAGGCATTCTGTGGATGAAAGTAACTGATCTCATCTTTTGCTTGATTTCAAGTAAGGGTCACTGACCAGTCATAATATAGCCCAACCCCATTTCAATTTACTCCACCCATTCAGTTGCTTCTTGAAGCTATCCCTTGTGTTGAAGTCAATGCTGCCAAGAAAGGTCCTGTCTCCTATGTAGCCCTAAAATGGATAATGATAGTTCTGGAAAATGCATGAATGAAAAATGAATAACTATATTGCATATTGCAGGTTAGTACATAGCAGATCTTAAACAAAAGATTTTATTATAAACTGTTATGCCATAAAGAAAATATGTTTCATAGCTTAAAATGAAAGTTATGTTTTTACATTATGAGTACTTTGTTCCAAGATTTATAAATCATCTTGCCAATAAATGTATAATGTCTTTACACAATCCAATAAGAAAACACAAAATATGTGTGTGTTATCTCTACATTGCCTTTATTTACAGCATATAACTGCACCATAGGAGTAGGCTGATAATTAAAAACAACCGTTGTGGTTAGTAGAAAAGAGGCATAGACATTTAAGGAAATACATGGTCTGAGGGAGTGTACTGCACTATCCAATCCATTAAGCCATTACCAAGGATCCTTTATTATATGGAATACAGTACTAGCAGGTCAAAGATGTATAAATAATAAACTGAGTAGAAAACAATAACATCAACACTATCTTAAATTAATAAATGTGAGTCTTTTAAATGTGTTAAGAGAAATGTTTCATGCTGAATGGCTTTACTCTATAAATCTTTACAATATAATTATAAATTCCTATAGCAAAGTGAATCATCTCCCATTACTGACATAAGCACAGCATTATTTACAGAAATCATAGAAATAAAAGTAAAATGATCCAGTCTACAAAACCAAATTTGTAAGCTAGATCAAGCAACTACTTTAAGTGCTGTGGGCTCAGCTGTATAATCAGCTTCTATACAAAGCTCACTGCAGAAATGAGCTTATCTGTGATGCCTGTAGGAAACAATCTTCCTATAACCTAATACAGAGCTGCACTGCTGTTTGTTATAGCTCTGCATCTACAAAATACTTAGGTAGAAGCAATCAGATGGACAGTGGTCGGTGTTAATCACAGTATTCCTTTGGGACCGTAATTTGCTGCAGATAGCCTCAAGCCTAAACTGCCATTTTTGTATACTTCAGTTCACACCCATACCACCTTGTGGCATCCAGTTTTGGGTCTGCCTTCTTTAATTAAGTGACTTACCAGATACTAATAGATAGTATTAGAAAAGGGAAAGGAGTTACTAAGAAAATGACACTAAGATTATCAGTCTAGGATATCCTGCAGTGGAGAAATTAATCTTTGTTTGCCACATATTATTCATATTTTCATATTTATGTCAATATCTTCATAACTGAGAGATCAACATTTTTTGAGGTGTATGAAGTTAAACACCAGTAAAAAAGAGTGGATAATTCTCTGAAAATGATGGTTTATATCACACACAGTACGGGAAATATTGCTAGCTGTTTATTATAAATTATGAAAATAAGCAATATTTCCATATGTACGTAATACTGCAGAAACCAAGAGACATACAAATTGCTGCTTGTCATTAGCGGAAACCTTATTGTTCAATAAAACTGTCTTTAACATTTGCACTGTAAGTTGCACATCCTGAGAGATACCCAGTATTATTTGTGTTGCTAATTATTATACAATTAAACATATGTTTTCGCATTTCTGTAAATGTCTCAAGAAACATGTACTTATAGATGAATTGTTGTCATGTGTATGCTTATGTCTGGTTAACAAAGACATTTTAACAATATATGTCTAGGTTGTATAGTTTTCAAAATATGATGTTTTTGGCAATGTTTAGAAAAAAATACGATTTCAGATTTGTGTGCATTATAATATGTTACAATATTTATGGAAATGTCTATGAATGCAATGACTAGTATCACTGCAAAGAATACTTCCTACTGATAAAATTGCTATTTGCACAATTTTAATAGCATTTAATGTTCCCAAAATATTTACATTTGTTAATCTTATGCTTTTTAAGTCTATTTTTCGTAAAATACTGTGTAACACAAGATGTGTGTAGGCTGCTAGAGGTGTGACAGTGAATACCACATAGGTGTTAATGAGTTAAAAAGAAACAGTATGTAAGGCAATGCAGCGTTCAGATAATAGTAAGACACAACTATGGATGTAACATTATTAGATTCATATTGAGTCATCAGAGGCAACAACCATCACTGAACAACTCAACAATTTTATTTTTGCAGGGGGGCAATCCCCTCTGTATCCCTCACTCAGGGGACACCCCCACCCCCTCTGGACTTACATATACCAACCCTGAGGTCACACAACAGTGGAGAAAAAAGCAAACTCCACTCTTGGCGAAGGTAATTTCTGTGAGCAACACTTTTTTGCAGTCACTGAAATTATATTCAGTGAGATGGCATGCTCTCAACACTATGAATAAACATAGATGTTACTTATAAAAAAATTAACTGCTCTATGAAATGAATGCATATTGGAAGCTCTGTTTAAATCTTTTAGTGTTTTTGTCCTTGAATATTCAATAACTTGTTCAGAATCAGTTTATGGTTTTGGTTTTACGTTGCAAGGCGGTTTTTCTATAGATGTTACTTATACTGAGTCAAGTAGACTTTCAGAAAAATGATATACCCTATATCTGAGAGATAGCTTGGTGCACTTACAGAGGAGTTCATATTTTTGAGCTGTACCTCTTCAAAATATACAGTAACAAAATATATGCATCAAATAAGTCAAGCAATGCCATTCTGAATGTATAATCATAAAGAAAATGATTCCATTTAACTCCATGGGCTATAGAGCCTATATATGTACATCTTGAAATAATCCTAAAACCAGTGTTGGAATATATTAAAACCTTTATTAAATATGCAAATTACTTCTTGCATCAATTTTATTGCTAATTTTATGTTGGTAATTTTGAATGTGAACTCTTTATTCACAGTTATTCCTAATGGGCATTGTATCCAAGCAGTAAGATAACTATTATGCAAATTATGAAGCCACAGTGGTAGCATTGTTGCCTCACAGCAAGAGGTTTTCCTGTTCAGTTCTTAGCTGGAGTGCCTTCTGCGTGGAGTCTGCATGTCCTCCCCATGATTGAGTGGCGTTTGAAAGACATACGTGAATGGGAGTGCCTTCATTGAAGGTTGGGTGTCGGTCAAGCAACTCTGCGCCATAAAAATAATCTACTGCCAGTCATTAGTGGACCGGAGTTCCACTGTGGTGACCCCTAACTGGGAAAATACAAACAAAAAGTAATAAAACCTCTAGATAAATTGAAACCATTTGCCTATTATTAGATATAGTACTTGTGAACAATGTTTTATAATATAGTACTTACGAACAATGCTTTATATTTAAAAGAAAGTGTTTTTAAAACAGGATGTTCTTATAGGCTCCCTCATAGCTAATACATATGCTAATGTTGCACTTTCTAATTGGGAAGAGTAATTTGTCTATAGTAGTTTTTTGTCCTCTTATATTTTATTTTATAAATACTTTGTAGATTATATGTTTTAAATATGGTCAGGAGAACTGGCACAATTACATGAATTTGTTAACTATTTAAATTATACTACTTCATTCCTGATATTTAAAATGAACCCTTCTCAAATTAGATTAATTTTTAGATGTTTTAATTAATACTACTTGCACAGAGATGGATACTAGAATTGATATGAATGATATAGGTTATTTATTTATTTTACACTTGTTAACCAGGAAAGTCCGACTTGGAACAAAGCCAATTTTCAGTAGAGGCCCAGGGAGAAATGCTCCAGACGCATGTCTTTGTAATGTGGGAGGAAACCAACACGGATGCAGGGAGGACACGCAGACTCCACACAGAAGCCACCCCAGCAGAGAATTGAAATGAAGAACCTCTTGCTGTGAGGCAACAACACTACCACTGCACCACTGCGCCAGTGCTACCGCTGCACCACTGTGGCAGGTAAGAATAAATATTTGTATAGATTGAGTATGCACCCAAAGCATATTTTTACTGGAATTGTGCATTGTCAAGTTTTAAGAGCTAGCTAACTTATACAAATATTGATAGTTGTAATCAACAAGTAGATGAAATGTCTGAGAGATTTACAAATAGAGGATGTTAAGCTGATTTTCCTAAACATAAGTTATAATTTATATCAGAATATCATAAAGTAGTTATCTAGGTTTTAAGCAAACTGATGGGGTTTTCTAGTACACACATAATTTTTTATGCTTATAGGTTCATAGGTTCATAGTTAGGTACTAGGCTATCAGCCCAGGGGCCTAAGTAAGCCTAGCCAACAAGGTTCCCTGACTTACACCACCCAAGAAAGTTATTTTCCTATACCTGTGTCAAGCAGAGCCACAGACGTGTTCCCCGGGGTGTATTTCCTATTTCCCACCCACTTATCAAGATTTTTCTTGAGGAGTGCTAATGAGGAACTTTGCTTGTCATAAATGGGTAGCTTGTTCCAGAGTATGAGAAGTCTCTGGGACAGGAATATATCCCTCCAGCATGTCCTGTTTATTGTGGTGACAAGGTTTAGGTCCCTATTGTGTGTAGCTCAGAGGGATTTGGATTTCTTTAGGTGTAGCATGTCCAACAGCTCTGGGTTTGACATAGCTTTATATGTTAGGCATAGATCACCTCAGAGTAGGGGATGTGCTATGGAGTAAAGCTGGATTTTTTTGAGACGATCAGTGTAGGGCATCTGTTTGAGGCCAGTAGTCCTCCTTATGAGGTAGTTCTGTGGCCTTTCCAGCTGCTGCAGATGTCTTGTGAGATACATTCCAACAGGGGCATTGTACTCTGTAATGGGTCTAATGATTATTGAGTAGAGGGGAACAATGACCTCTTTTTTCCTAGATGAGAACCCTTTTGTGATGAGGTATGCCATGTAGAAGGATTTCCTGACTACCGTGGTGATGTGATTATCAAAGGTGAGACTACTGTCCACGTGGGCTCCAAGTTCTCTTATCACACATTCGGCGTTAAGAAGACTGCCGCCTATGTGGTAGTTTATGGGTACAGAGTTTTTACCAACGGGGATGACAATGCACTTTTTGGTATTGAGCTTGAGGCCATGGCTATGATATCAGGCATCTGTCTGAGTGAGGCCCTTCTGTAGGATGTCCACATCATTTGGGGACTCAGCTATGGATCCTAGTTTGCAGTCATCTGTGAACTTCATTAGCCAAAGGCCTTCTGTGTTAGCCTGTACTTCAAAGAAGTAGATACCAAACAGGAGAGGTCCCAGGACTGAACCCTGTGGTACTCCACTTGTCACTGGTTTGAAGTCAGATTTGGAGTCTGCAACTTTTACAGTATGGGTTCTGTCAGTGAGCCAGTTGGCAACCCATTTTGTGACATAGGGATTTATACCTAGTTTAGTGAGATTAGCTGTAATTCCAGAATGGGGGATAGTGTTGAAAGCCTTGGTGAGGTCAAGATAGGCTGTGTGAACCACCTTACCCTCGTCTACGGCTTTGTTGACTGCCTCAAAGAAGTAGATCAGGTTCAGTAGGCATGATCTGCCTTTCACAAACCCATATTGGGTGGGGTCCAGAGTTTGGAGGTAACCAATGTCTTTGTTTATGAGTTTCATGATGATACGTTCCATGGCCTTATAGACCAGGCTAGTCAGGCTAATAGGGTGATAGTTCCCAGGATCAGTGGTGGCTCCACCTTTGTGGAGTGGGATAACTGTTGCTGTGCATCATTCAGTGGGCACAAAGCCTGATGTGAGACTATGTTTGAACATGATGGTTAGGTGGGCAGCCAGTTTATTCTGAAGTTTGTATAAAATGCAGCCTGGGATGTTGTCCGGTCCCATGGATGCTGTGCTTATGGCTTTAGAGAGTGTAGCTTTTACCTGCGTAGTTGTGATTACAGGGACTGTGCATTCTTCCTGTATAGATATGGGCACTTTAGGGGGTGAGATGTGGATAAAATTAGCACTGAACCTATCTGCCAGGACGTTGGCAACATCAGTTGGTTCTGTAATTTTTGTGCCATTGTGCTGTAACTCAGAGCAGATCTGGGTGTTGCCATTGAGATTCTTGACATAGCTATAGAATGCTTTGTGGTTGCCTCTAGAATCAGTGGCGATTTTGTTTTTGTAGCTAGCTTTGGAGGATTGTATAATGGATCTCAGCTTATTACTGAGACTGACCAGGGAACTCCTCCACTTATGGGATTTTACTCTCTTTTGCAACAGCTTCTTCCTTTTGTTGTAGAGTTTGTTTATGGTAGGGGACCACCAGATTGGCTTCCTTTTTTTGGAGGATAGCATTTTGGTTTTGTTTGGGATAGCACGATTCATGCACTCGTGTAAGTGCTTATAGAGTGCATCTGTGTAGGAATCAGCAGTTGTAACTGTATTGTCCATCTGCATGGGTGTCATGAAGTTCACCACTTCTGTCATAAGAAGCATGAAGTTGGCTTTGGAGAAATTTTTTACTGTGATCTCCTTAATGGGGGGTGGGGGTGAGATGTGGATATCTTGGGTGATTAGCTTTTGGTCAGATCTGACCAATGAGGAGTTGACTTCAGGTGTGGAACACCAGTCACTCATGTTGGCAATGACTAGGTCTAGGATATTGTTGCCCCTGGTGGGGGTGTGGATAAGTTGATCCAGGGCATTGGAATGTATGCTTTCCAGAAAGTGTTGAGCGAAGGAGTTGATACATGAGTAGTTTTCCCAGTTAATGGTGGGGTAATTGAAATTGCCTATTATTAGGGTGTTTGGTTGAACCCTAATATTTTCCAGTATATCAAGAAAAGAGGAGTAGGAATCCTGGGTCATGGTGTGGGATCTGTAGCAAGCTACAATTTGGATTGCAGTTTTGCCCAGAGTTAGTTGCACTTGGATATCCTTGGATGCATTATGCTGAGCAACTAGTGTGGATGTGTGGAAATCCTTAATGAATATGGACACACCTCTGCCTTTGGTGTTCCTGTCCAGGTTAGGTGGCTGAAAAGTGTGGTATGAGTTATAGTCTGGTAATGCAGGGGATCTCTCTGGAGCCTTGAACCAGGTCTCAGTCACTACACAGATATCAATGTTCTCCATTTTAAGGAGTGCCTAGAGTGAGTGCATTTTGAGATTTAGACTTCTAGCATTGAGTAGCATTACCCTCAGTTTTTGCTTGCCTGTTCCTGTTAGAGTAGTGAATTTGTCATTTCAACCTTGCCTACAAAAAGGCACTATAGGGGCAGCAAGAGCCTTAGCCAGTATCCGGAATCACAGGGGTGACAGGTGCAGGCCTTCTCTGGCAAAGTACTGTGGTCTGTCGAGCATGTCATCCCAGGCAGACAGATACTGGATCCCCTTAGAATGACACCAGAAGCTTAGCCAATTGTTGAAGTCAATCATTTTGTCCTTGTACTGCGGTATCATTCTAGGCAATGGCAGGATGCTACTCAGAGCTAGGGTCATACCTGCCTGGGTGCAAGATCGGAGAGCTCTTCTATGTCTGTTTTCATGTAGTCCAGGGAGGTATGTCTCAGGTCATTCACACCATCATGGACAATGACAGAGTCATATTGTACTTGTGGAGTGACCTGAGTGCGTGAGTTATGTGGCGGATCCTGGCACCCGACAGGCAACTGACACTAACCTTCTCCTTGTTTAACCTGGTGAGTGGGACATCAGTGTGGCTGACTATAGAGTCACCTATGACTAGTGTGCTGGGTACATTATTTTGGATTATGGCTGTGGTTAAATGGCACACTGAGTCAGTGGATTATGTATCATTTGGGTTGGGTTGGGGGTGGAGGTTGCTTGTGTTTATGCTTTGGAGGTCTCTGTTGCTTGAGCAGATTATTATTGAGAGCCTCTGCAAATGTTCTATTTGTGAATTTTGGTGGTGTAAGTTTAGTGGAACTATGTGATGATGTGGTGCGGTGCAAGTGCTTACCTTCTTCTCTTGACTGTCAAGTTCAGTCTTGGTTGGAGAGAGTTTTACCTCCAGTTTGGCTAGATAAGTGCATCTCTCACAGGTTGTGGTGTTGGGTAGTAGGAGTAGAGGGTTATATGCGTACATGAGGCAGTTGCTACATTGTCTCAAGATGCCCAGATTCATCAGATAGACAGGAGAGAACACTGGGAGCTGACCCTTGGACATAACTGAATAAAAAAACTACTTTTCTGTAGACAAGTGAGGAAAGTGAGTATAAGAGCTGTTTTTCTCTAAGCAAGTGAGGAAAGTAAGCACAAAAACTGTTTTCCTCTAGGTAAAGAGGAAGGTTGAGTGCTGTAGTAATTTGAAGCTTATTTAGTGCTAACAGCAAGTTCTGAACAAGTGCTGAACATGAATAAGCAAATTCAAGTGTTAAAACTAAGAATCTGTACCTGGATCTTCTGGTAGATAGGCTACCTAATGCTTATCACTTCCACTGATAAGCTAGAATGCTTCCTTCTAACACAGAAAGGCTTGGGGGCTCAGAACCTTACAAACAGTCCTGGATACAGCAAATCTGTATCTGGACTAGACTAGTTACAGGAAAGGTGGGAAACAAGCTTAAATGTAGGCTTTTAAACCAGAAAGTTGAAAGAGATGGAAAAACTGCCCAAACAGCCAATAAACTACAATTTCTGGGCCAGAAACCACTCTTGTGGTAGATAGGCTACCTAGTTCTTACCACTCCTACTGATAAGCTAGAAGGCTTCCCTCCAACACAGAAAGGCTTGGGGGGCTCAGAAGCTTACAAACAGTCCTGGATACAGCAAATCTGTATCTGGACTAGACTAGTTACAGGAAAGGTGGGAAACAAGTGCAAATGCAGGCTTTTAAACTAGAGAGTTGAAAGAGATGGAAAAACTCCCAAACAGCCAATAAACAATTTCTGGGCCAGAAATCACTGTTGTGGTAGATAGGCTACCTAGTGCGTACCACTCCCACTGAGAAGCTAGAAGGCTTCCCTCCAACAAAGAAAGGCTTTGGGGGCTCAGAAGCTTACAAACAGGCCTGGCTACAGCAAATCTGTATCTGGGCTAGACTAGTTACAAGAAAAGCAGGAGACAAGCTTAGAAATGTTTTTTTGGAAAGTAGAAAGGGAGAAAGGAGAAACAGAAGATAATTCAAAATTAAGGACATAAGTGGCTTGACCTTCTCAAATTTTCTCTCTGTATTCGGTAGAGTGAGCTAGTGACACTAGACTGGAATAGAGCTGGGATAGAGCTGAACTGATTTGACTGATAGGAGTGTCTGAAGTCAAAAAATAATTTCACTGTACTCGGTTGAGGGAGCAAATGAGATAGACCCAGGAGGAGTGTTCAAACACAAATTTACAAGAGGGGCAGGCAATTCCAAAGCCACCAAGATTAATACCAGAACAAGAACAGAGACGGTGTTCAGGAAACTAACTGCAGAGACAGACAGAGACCACAGTATTATATGAAACAATTAAATAAATTCAAAGATATGTGACTAACACTTATAAATATAGAGAAACCCCCTAGGCAAATAGTTTAACACTGAATATCAGTGAAGTGAAATTCAATAGCCCCCACTAACTGCAGAAACAGAGAGATACCTCAGTATTCTTTGAAACAATTAAATAGAAAAATAAATAACTACAGAGAGACACAGACACAATATTCAATTAAACAAATAAATAGACTGAAAAATGAAATGCAGTACTTTAACACTGAAAGTTTGTACTTAACTCAGCTAGTAATGTAGTTGATTGTAGGTATGTAGCAAAAGCCAAACAACTCAGATATTGAGCAGTAATAAATTCAAAGATATGTGACTAAAACTTATAAATACAGAGAAACCCTCTAGGCTAAGAGTTTAACACTGAATATCAATGAAGTGAAACACAATAGCCCCCACTAACTGCAGAGACAGAGAGAGAGATACCACAGTATTCTATGAAACAAATAGAAAAATAAAAGATACATTTATGTACTCTATTACTGGTTTATTTTCCTTATTGCTGCAGACAAAGTGTAGGTGGTAGGAGTTACTTTAGAGAGTTTTTTTTATTATTGAAATTTTAGTAAATTCCAATGAACTGTAAGACCTATTGAATTCTGGGTGAGTGGTGAAAGTATGGCCTGAAACAAAAGACCTTAGTAAAGTCTATGTAGTATCTTTCTAACAAATAAGGAAATAATGTAATTCTGAAAAGCAGCCAGCTACTTTTTAAATTCAGGAGAAGTGAGGTTCATGAATTTTATCTTTTGTTTTCAGTTTTCTGAAGAGTGGATTACATTCTGAGCACAATAATTGACTATTATTGGAAAGATACATTCTAACCTTGGAATGAGCACAATAACAGCTATTGCTTTTCTTGCAGTTCAGAATTTGGAAGTTTATAGATCCTCTTTAATTAATCTAAAACCTTTTCTGGTTGAATTATAGTATGTGACTGGTAGGATAAAGTTTGATCAAAATTAACTCCAATGTAGTTTTTGCTCGTTTACAAAAGAAGGACTAGAAACACTGGGAGATACATAGGAGCTTAATGTAAACATAGTCTACTAGTCACACCAAAATCAACGCAAGGCTGCCTCTTACAAATACCTAAATTCTCAGAAAAGAAGTTAATCATCTATCAGAAGGAACTTTCTATCCTCATCTACCAACTCCATTAAGCAACTCACTCCATCTGGCCCCCTAAGTGAATTTTGTAATTTCCTACAACTTAGCTCCAGTAATCATTACATTCTCCCCTTTCCCTTCAATGCACAACTTTCTTTTACCTCAATTTTGTCATATCCCCCCAAAAATTACTCTGCTTGGAGAAATTGGACTCAGTGCATATAACTTTGGGCAATTTAACTTTATATTTTATATGGCTTTGCACAAAATCCCTCACTATCACACATATATGCAATCTATTTCTCAAAAAAAAAAACTTAGGTAAACATCTAGAAGACATCTTTTTACATAACAATATGGATTCTGGTCAGGTTGTAGCTGTACTCAGGACCCTAACACATAAGATGCACATTAACATGGAAAAGGGAATGCTTACTCGAGTTATCTTTAGTGACCTAACAACTGCCTTTTACCTGGTGATTCACTCTGACCATATAAACTACATGCTTTATGCTAGCATCAATTCTGATATAGCCCACTGGCTCCTAGACTAACAAATCATAACTTCTTGGTTAAAATTGTCTCCTTTATGTCTTTCAAGGTCTTACTTCTCAAATATATCCTTTAAGGGTCCATTCTGGCCCATTAATATTTTCTGTCTTCATTAGCAAACTCACATATGACTTAACCCATCTTCCTCTGTTAGTCTTCACAGATGATATTTCACTTCCTTGTGATGTCCTTTTTTATTATGCTATCAAAACATGGGTCCATTTATAGACTGTTTACCCAATGGATGGACCAAGTGCCTACATTTCTTATCTTCAGTGTTTTCAGCAGAAAATCCTAGTCTGTAGAATTAAATAGTTTCTGTATATCAAATAAGACTATTGCTACTTTCTCTGTATTATACTGACACTTGTATAAGAGCTCAGTCACTAACCAGCAATTGTCATTTGACTGACAACCTAACAGAAAACCTTTTAGTTATTCTTCCTCTTGCATGATCTTTAGTAATATTCTCTAAAGTCTTTTGAATAATATATTTACTATTATTTTGGTAACTATTTTAAGAAGGGACCTTACTCTGCAGTTTACTGGATTGTCTTTTTTTCCCTTGCCATTAGGCAGAACAGCAATCTATGTGTGTCTCATAGTTGGGCGTAAAATTACCTGGCTGTCACATGTTGTTGTAAAGGTATATTAATGCTTCTACCAGTTTCCTTTCTTCCCATTTGTAAAATTTGGCTGCAAAGCCATTCAGACATAAAGCCTTTCAAACCAAGAGTTGTTTATTTGCTGTGCTTAAATGCTCAGGTTTAAGTAGCATATTTAAAAACATGTAGTCCCTCTTGTTTAGGACTAATTGTTTCATCTCCTTGTTAATTAGTCTATATTGGTCCAAATTGTTTTCTTTCCTTAGTTCATCATAAATTCTGTGAACAGTTTCACTTATCTGTTTTGGTTGATAAGGCTGATGGCCTTCTTCTTTTCATCTGTTTATATACCCAGATGATGAGTTGACATTACCCTCTCCTGGTGTCCATCAGATGTTTGCTCTGCCTAAATATCCTGCTTCTGCTTATGTGATAGTTAGATTATTGAAATCAAAGCCCCCGGATTTACTATTCTTTTGTGCAGGACTAGCTTAGTCCTGCATGGAAGAGGCCACTTAGGATTAGGATGGGAGCACGCCATGCATATTAATGAAGGAGCGCAGCCTAAGCTCCTAATCTTACACTGAACATGTAAGAGTGCAGTGGGCATGTCTGAGAACAGAGTTCTCAGAATATACATGACCCACAATGAAGAACAGCAGATAGGCCAAAGAAATGAGGGAGACTGCTCATGGGTGTCCATATATCCCCAGCAACATTCCTTCATGTGTACAACAGCAAGTAAATACAAATAAAATGAACAAACCCTTTTTTTATTAAAAATCTGATTAAAGCTAACTGTTGGTGCGCAGGTGTGCCCATCGCTTAGCTATAGTTAATGCAGCTTAAATTGCTGAAGAGGATAAAAAGGAAGATATATGCAAATGAAGCAGTATAGCAATAGTGTAGTGGGCAGAGAATTCACCTTACGCGCAGGCATTCCCGGTTTGAGTCCCACTGCAGTACATTCCATTTTCCATGTCAAATCATGTTATGACCAATACTTTTGTTGCATAACCCACTAAATAACATATATATGTGAACTGGAGTACTGCATTAAATGCACATGTGAGGTGTCAGTGTTATAATGTTGCAAAGTCCAAGATAAGCACATGTGCCCCATACAGTATATGTACACAAGAATCATGGATACAAATGGAAGGTGAAATGTGTAATGCTTGACAACTATATACAGCTTCCAAATCCCCCACCTTCCCAAGAACCATGAGATATAACTGTCCAAATCAGTGTAAATGTAAGTGGAATTAAGCACTAGTAAGCAAGTGTAAGCACTAATAGCAGTAGTAAGCATATTTAAGCACTAGTAAGTAAGTTTAAGCCCATTTGCACGGGGGTAAGCAATGTGCACTCAGGTTAAGTTGGAAGCTAACACTCTGTAAGCATATGTAACCAGAGGTTAGCATTGTTTACCGTCATGCAAACCCGCTTGCAATTGCTCAAAAGTGCCTTAACCACTCTGTATCCAATGGCCCTTGTTCTGCCCAGCAACAAAATAAACAGCCTTGCAGGTCTGGAATCCAGAATCCTATACACTATACTCACAGTAGTTAACCACAAAGCTATCACAGCAGTACAGAAGAATGAGGTATCACCAAACAAGTCCTCACTATAGTAAACTCAAACTGAACTTGTAAAAGGAATCAGTATACAGTCATATGTTCCATAACCTACTGCATAACATAAATATGTGAACTGGAGTGCAGCAGTAAGCCCAGAAGTGAGGTGTAATTGTAATAGAGTGTTGAAGTCCCAAATAAAACACAAGGACCCCATACAGTGTATGTACACAGGAATCATGGACAACAGGCAGATATATAAGATGTAATGAGTAAGAAATCAATGCCAAAAAGAAAATATAATACAAAGTCTAATGTAAGCAATGCTAAGCATTGCACAGGCCAGCTTAGGAGGTGTAAGCAATGTGTAGGCCAGCTAACTCATTGTGCCCAGTGGTATATCCCTTTAAACAATGCCAACCTTAGGTAAGCAGGTTTGCCCATAGCCTAGCCTTTTCAAAACCGGTCAATCATGGTAAAGTGTGGGAAATCAGCCCTATTTAAACCCAACAGGTGGGAATATATCTTATAACTGGTTGTAACTTCCCCTTGCAGGCACCATGTCAGGAATGGGAGAGGGAATGCGCTTTCAAGTGCAGCGTTGGTGCATCCAGGAGTCCAGAGTCGTGGCAGGACTTCTTGTCAAAGACCATGAGCAGAGACTGCTGCAGGACCAGTACCAGGGTTTCCAATATAAGGCAGAAACCTAGGACCATCTTGCCAGTGACCTCACCAGTGCCACTGGCATAACCCAAACTGGTGAGCAGGTCAGGCATCACTATGCTGACCTAAAATGGCATAAGGGGAACCTCTTGGAGCAGTGGATCCAAGAGGCTAGAACGGCAAAGGATGTCCCAGCTGTGTGTAAGTATCACTCCACTATATGTGTAATAATTGCCAGCTCATATATATCATGGATAGGTATGGCTAAATATTCCTCTTATGTCCTCCACAGCTGCAAGTGAACAGACCACAAACCAGGAGGCCCATGAAAGTCACCTGGAGAGGTTGTGATGCGAGGCAGGTCAGTAATACTCTTGCATGCACTGTCATAGGAAATACATCTAAAAGTATTAGTACATTAATTGCCTGTATACAACCTGTACTGCATACACTGGAGAATATGGCAGGAAGAGTCTCATATAGTTTGTATGTACATAAAAGCATAATAGCCTGACAATAAAGGTCTAACTGCTGGACTGCATGTATATACTCTGGTATGATATGGTAATGCAGATTTGCAATCATGTAATATTACAGTTGTATTAAGCACTGTTACCCACACTGTGCACCATAAATAGAATGTGTAGTAATGCCTGTATATGACTTCTGTAATCCCCAGAGGCCATTTAGTACAACTGAGAGACACACAGAAAAAAGGAAAAGGCAGACAGCAAAACCTGAATAGCACATGCAACTGAGATGTGAACTGTTGTATTTTTAGCACACACACACAGCCAAGGTTTGAATCCTGGCAGTGGTAGTAGTCTGCATACAGAATCATACCCCACAACTGTACAGATATGTCCAGAATGTCCAAATGACCCACTGGGAAATCAGTGGGTTGACCCCAGATGTATAAGCAGCAAACAGGAAATATAACTGATTGGCACACATCTATGAGAAAAAAGCTGGCACACTGTGTATGTGCATAATACTAATGTGTAATCTGGAACTCTGTGTGGCAACATTCAGATAGTGCTAACAAACATTGCTTCCACAGGTACGTCGGATACGAACACTGTGCCGAGAAATAAAAACCATGATACCATGTACTGGTACTGTTTCCTCTGGTATCGTATGGAATTGTGAGTGTTGCAGTTGCTCTGAATAATAAAGTATCACTGATCACTGTCACCCACACTGTGCTACATAATATAACTGTGTAAGAAAGCATGTATATGTGAGTGGTAAGTCACTAAAAGTTGTAGAGGGCAATAGTCTATATATGTCCCGGTACATCTGCATGTGGTCAAGACATGGCCAGAGTCTGTGCAAATAGAGTTGGATAGCTATGTGCACAACATCAACTCAGAATCTGGGAGTATGTGTAGAAACAGCTAGTTAGTGTTAACAAATATTCCCTCCACAAATATACCAGATAAGGGGTGTATACTGCAGGTAAAACCAGTTCATGTATAACAATGACGACAGCCATATCACTGTCCAAACTAAGGCTATAGGGTAGTGTAGTAATGCATGTAAGGTGCATATAACAGCACTGACTAGGAAAGTAATGTGGACTACAGGAATAAATTGACACCCCCCCCACCATATCTCCAACAATAAACTACACACCCACATCAACTGGTATGTAATGACTCCACTCTTCTGATTATGTCCTATTGGTTGATATATATTTAAATTTGCTTCCATGCATGTGCCATACTGAATTATTCCAACATTGGTGGCATGGTGCCATCAATGTACCTGCATGCTGTTGTTATTACCACTGTGGTTCCATATATGCATGTGTTCCATTTGTTATGCAACTGTTCCATATCAGGTGTCTGGGTTAATGGGAATATCTATGCATGCTGTTATACCTAACCCTGGAATGTGTTGACTATTACTGACCCACATATAATGATAAAATCTAAATACTATAGCATGTTTGGGAAGGCCGGTACCAGTAGACCCACCTATCCCACCTCAGTTGGCCAAGTGACCAGGCACCAGAATGTCCGGGGCCCAAACTGGGACATCCTCATCTATTGGTCCTACACCAGCTTCGGGAGGAACCGCCTCAGGGTATGGGGCTCATCTCCCCCCGGGAGCAGGCACAGACAAGAACCCTAGAGGGTCAGTCTGGTGCTGCAACTCAACCCCCAGCACAGCCACCTTCAGGGCTGTTGAAGGTGCAGTGATGACTGCCCATGGGTGGGGATCTCAGTCCCACTGTTTCCACTAGGGGGCTCATGGGCTTCTGATTTTCCAACACCCCTCCCCATCAAGGTGTTCACCCCCACATGTGTCATATACCATCGCTGTATGAGTCTTGTTTGTCTTGTCTGTTAGCCTACCCAACCTACCTCCCCAAATATACCTACTATCCATCCGCAACATCCCACTCTCTCCTGAAAAAATAAAAGGGCAATCTGTTCCCAAAAAAATCTTGCCCCATACATCGCTGTCTATTTCACTCACATGTCCACTGGACAAATGTAATCTGGTCTAATTGGCATCACAACATATTATTGTTGTCCACACCACTCTCTCAGGGGTTTGAGTATCCAAATCAACCTCCAAATTCAGTGTATATGCACAGCTGTTGCTGTAGAAGAAATGGGCAGCTATGGGCCTTCCCTACACCCTTCCTGCACATCCATAGCTATTTTCCCTACTGTCTTTCCCTCTTTGTGCCCCTTTTATACCACTTTACAATCAACCCTTTTTTTCTTTTCTTTTACAGAAATTAGCACGAGTGTAAGCAGGAGTAAGCAATTGTTAAGCAGCAGTAAGCAGGTTTAAGCATGTTTGCGAGGAGGTAAGCAATGCCTACACAGGTTAAGCAATTGAAAAGCTGAGTATAAGAAACTGTAACTGGAAGTTAGCAGTGCTTACCTCCATGCAAACATGCACAAACCTGCTTACAACTGCTTAAAAGTGCCTTAATCATTCTGAATTAAATGGCCTTTGTTCTGCCCAGCAACAAAATAAACAGCTCTTGCAAGGATCAAACCTAGGACCCTGCACACCATAGCCAAAGTGATTTACCACTAAGCCATGTTAGATATACATCACCCTGATGTTTTCACAAACATATCATCCAGCCCAGTCATTCAACAGTACAGGGAATGTATTTCAACATGTAGTCGTGTGTGTGTGTGTGTGTGTGTGTGTGTGTGTGTGTGTGTCTGTGTGTGTGTGTGTGTGTGTGTGTGTGTGTGTGTGTGTGTGTGTGTGTGTGTGTATTAATATCTAAATAGATATAACATATCTATATATGTAGGTAGATAAATAAATATATAGATATATATATATATATATATATATATATATATATATATATATAAATATAGACACACACACACACACACATATATATATATATATATATATATATATATATATATATATATATATATATATATATATATATATAAACATATTTACATACATATGAATACATCTATACATATATATGTCTACATCTATATTTATATGTGTATATATATATATATATATATATATATGAATTAGCAAATATATATAGCTATATAGGTATATATGAACACACATCTGTAGATAAAAATGGGAATATAACAAAAATATATATGTCTACATGCACCGGTAATGGGGTTGAGATGCCCCAAACAACATGCGTCTTGTACAAATAGGTATTCCCCCCAACACAGACTAACATGTCTGCCCTGCACTACACTACTAACTGTTGTAGATTCCATAACCAGGACCTGACACGACATGGCACAAGATGTTAACAGTACTCCGTCCCACCTGTATGATGTCAGGCTGGTATCAGTAAAGTATCATGTTGTACAGTCTGGCTCCCATAGGGAATGTAAAATGTGGAAGCAATCAACACCCCTAGGATACATATACACATACACATATATGTAGATACAGATATACATATATACATGTACATATATATAGATATATATGTAACTACACATACACACGCAGAGATATGTATAGTAAGATACATATGAAGAAGGTGCACACAATATGGAACAGCCTCTCTGCATACAGTTACCACCTTACCAACTGAACACTGTATGAGCCACCCATACAAATGACAATCATTGCCTGCAACATATACACACAGAGAGGTCAAAGGTTATAACACCACACACAGGTCTGCATACATGGAAAAGCTTTATTTGTGTACTATTGCAGTTGTATATGTCATGCCATATAGCTGTTTAGAAACTGACATCCATATAAACAGAGTAATGCAACTGTCAAACAGTTATACTAATACAGTAATCTGGAAAGGTTTACACATGTTGCTGTCCAGGCCGAGGCCTTCAAGTAGTACAATAGTAAAGACAGACTTGGCCACAGGATACCAAAGAATAAACAGTAAGTAATGCAGATGTATAGTTGAGCAACCTCTATCTAATATACACTCTGTACACAATCCCAAGGGGTTAAAGACCTCAGTTGAAACAATGGGATGTAACTGTTACATAACAAGGCATAACTGACAGCATCACAAGCACACTGACAAACAGAACAGTCTGTATGGCTGGAAGCAGTAGGCCTGCATTTACCCAAGGAGGATTGCATGGTAATGTACATCCAGATACCTTAAGGCAACGTACCCCTGATAACCCCACATGTTGTAACAGCCTAGGTTAGTTATGGTGCACCCCCTCAGACTCAATAATTCAGTGCCAAATACCACTGTTACACACACTGGCCTCTGGAGTGCATAAGGGCACACATGTATTTTGTAGGTGACACAACAGCAGTGGACTGATTTCAGAAATGGCAGCATGACATACTCACAGCCCATTACAGAACAATCCCTGATAGCATGTCATATATGCAAAGCCTGGTATGTAGGTGGAGGACAGAGGCTGGAACACAGGCCATATGTGGAAAACTGTTGTCATACACTAAGCAAGTCGCTGGTGTTACAGGATAGTCTGCAACATGCCCTTAGTCAGGAATACGACCTTAGAAACAGAAATGGATGTAGCCATGTACTGATAGCACTCAACACACACACTGCCAGTAATATATCTGACACAAGACCTATGTGGTGGACAGACAAAACATAATAGGCACATCTCTGGCCATCAAGAGGATAGGTCCACAGTTAAGAGCTATGCAGACAGACTGTATTCCAAGTTAAACTAGTATGTACACACAAACCGTGTAACACCAGTGCTATACAATGCATACAATAACACTGCTCACACTCTGACTGTAGTTCTGGAACCTCCTACAAATATATAGCTAGCTTGAGTGTGCAGGATCTCCTGTAAGATATTGCTACCTGCTGTCTGTAACACTGCTGCCCACACCAGAAAGTATGTCCATCATACAAGAAAAGTAAAGGGACCACACCCACATGATGTAGGGATTTATAGTAGGTGGTTGCCATGACAGTGGTAATTGGAAGTACTACACAACAAGTTGCATGTCGGTAGCAAGTGGAGAACAATGATTGGTACAGAGGCCATCACCTGATCATGTGCATCACCTACAAAACCCATGCTGCAATCTATTCAAAGCAGCAGCAGCTCAATCCATTTACTGAACAGAGAGAGACAGAGAGAGAGAGAGAGAGGGAGAGAAAGTGAAAGTGGAAGTGGAAGTGAAAGTGAAAGCCAAAGCCACAAGTAAAAAAATATATATATATATATATATATATATATATATATATATATATATAATTACATCCAGCAAACTATCCAGAACAGACATTATTCCCACAACAGGTATGTGAAGTATATATGCATGTAATTGAATGTAGTACTTGGTCCATAATAATGGGATAGATGATGTTGAATGATTTATATTTGAAATCAGGTGTTGTTGTAATGATGTTCAACTGGACAACTGCTATAGACAATAGTGTCTGTCCCTGTGGGTAGTGGGCCATAGCCATCAACTGTGCAGATCAGCACTGACTGACAAGATGTAAGCCATCATAGTGTGTGCTGTGTAATGGGAAGTATGTATATTACGTGGCCAATAGCTGGTGGTGGAAGTAATGCCATTATGATGGACACGTGAGATTCACAGCCCATCCCTTGCAAGATACTCAGGTTAATCTATACTGTAGCATGCAGGAATGCCATAGGTGTGTAATAGGGTTACCTGCAATCTGGTCCCACATATACCCCCCTAATGTCAGGCTGTGTCCATATGTGGCATATGTCTGTGTTGTAGTAAGGCAGAACAATGCAGCTGTGCAGGAAGGTGTTGTGAGATTGTGGACCTGATGTCTGAATATACCCACCATATAGGTATGCATATGTGTACATATGTACACATATATAATATATAAAGATATATATATATATATATATATATATATATATATATATATATATATATATATATATAAACACACACACACACACACGTATATATATATATATATATATATATATATATATATATATATATATATATACATGTATGTCCACAAATATACAGATACCCATGTGTAGAAATATATATGAGCACATATATATACATTGCATATATCTACACATATATAGATATATACCTATATGCACATGTCTACATATATACAAACACACACACAGACATATATCTATGTACATTTATGTCCCCTATATTACTACCACAGTGCTGCATGCTATGTGCGAGGAAACAGAGCACACATAGCAATAAACACTGATATCTACAGCTGGCAGTGTGTGTAACATGGATGGGTATGTCCCATGTTAACCCCTTGTTGGGACCACATTGCCCTCGTCTGTGAAGTATGGAATGGGAATATGAGGAAGTATGGCAGGTATAGTTGTGCAGGTGATCAAGGTTGATAGTTATAGAGGACAGTCTACAGGGGGGTATGTGACACATGTGATGGGTAAACACCCTGGATGGTGTGTGTGGTCTGTGATGTGGACGTCCCATGGGCCCCACTATAGACACAATGGGAACATGCCTCCCACCCACTGCTAATCACAACAGCAGTCCATGTCCTGAAGGTGCCTGGCCTGGAGGCTGAGAAGGAGGAGCATGTCAGCCATATGAATGTGTACTGGGTGCCTCAGAGTGATGTAGCACATCCCACATTTGCCTGTGGAGCCTGTTATGGAACTGACCCTGGACCCGACCTCAGGGGACAGGAACATGTCTGTGTGTGCCCCGGGAGGGACAACATCCCCTGGGTTGGCTCCACCTGATGGTATTGCTGGACCAGTACATGACGAGGCCCCTGGGTGGGACACACATGTGATGTGGTCAGGTAAATGGGCAGATGGGTTTGGAGAGGTGGTTCTGCTGGGCAATAGTACATATGCATGCTATTGTATCACTGTTGTAGAACATATGTTGGTAGTAATAGTCTACACAATCCCGGAACATGTCCAACAGCATGCATAGATATCCCCAATAACACAGAATGTTAGATGTGCAGCAATCACAAAGCAGCCATACCACAGGCATATATGGAATCATAGTGGCCCTGATGATGGCATGCAGGTGAATAGTCTGTAACAGGCAAGCAATGATATTGTCCACACAGGGAACATGGAAAATTCACAATATATAAATTCAATGGAAGCTTTGTTAAAGGACAAGCATGTCTATCAAGAAGTAGATACTAAATTGATACAAAAAAGTTTTTTAACACTAGATACTACTTTATTTGACATGTTTAGTCAGGATGAAATAGATTATGCAACATATAGTTTCCTATTAGTTGAATTTCCTAAGATGGGAAACATGTTTGGTATCCCAAAATTACAAAAAAACTTGGTTGATCCCCCTTTCAGGCCAATTATCTCAGCCCCTAAATATAAGACAGAAAATATTTCTATCTGGTTAGACCACATTTTGAATCCAATGGTACAATGTTCTAAATACTATTTAAAAGACTCTTGGCATTTATTGGAACAGCTTAGAGAATTGCAACCTTTGATGTCTGAATTCTTCTTAGCTTCACTGGATGTACAGTCTCTGTATACTTGTATTGATCATGAATTTTGAACTGAATATTTAAGACAATATTTGGTTGCTAATACAAGTTTAAGTAGTACTAAGGTCAACACCATCTGTAGTCTTATGGAATGTGTATTACAAAACATTTTTTTCAAATTCAACGACAAATTCTATAGGCAAGTCTCTGGTGTTGCAATGGGGGCAAGGGTAGCTCCGGCCTATGCTAATTTGACCATGGCACAATGGGAGAATACTTTTTTGGTAAATTGTGCATACAAAGACAAGATCATCTTTTATACTAGATATATAGATGATCTGTTTTTTCTATGGAATGGTACTTCACAGGAATTTCATGAGTTTGTTCACTATTTGAACAATACTACAAATTGTTTAACATTCACTGTTGGTGAATTTGGAACTAACATCAATTTTCTAGATTTACACTTAAGTTACGACAATGAACTCAAAAAACTTTCAAGTACCATATACAGAAAATCTACATTTGCAAATCAGTACTTGCACAAAAATAGTATACACCCTTACCACATGAAGAAAGGAGTTACAAAGGGACAATACATTCGTCTAAGCAGGTTGACATCTGACAATGACGTCTTTTTAAGTGAAACAAACAACTTAAGGGGATTTTTTGTCAATAGAGGTTACAAGTTGGCATGGTTAAAAACAATAGAAAGAGAGGTAATACTTCTTCGTGAGACTACAGCAAGGCCTATTTTAACAGTAGGGTCATTGGTCACAGAAGTAACAACTAAGGACAATAAGGAATTTACTGGTTCCTTTTTGTTACCTATTAGTAATGAGATGTGGTTAATTAAAGACATCATTGTTAATAACTGGAAGATTATCTTGGGCAACCAAGATTTAGTGAACACTTTAGGTATTAAACCAATGTTTACTTTCAAAAAAGTTGTCAACTTAAAAAGTATACTTGAGAAAAAGGAAAACAGATGTACTACAAGTAGAACAGGTGTCATACAGACCAAAGGCACTTTTTCTTGTCACTGTTGTAAACAGTGCAGATACATCATTAATTCATCTTTTGTATACTTTAAACATTTACGAACAACACATTGGTTAAAACAATACTTTACATGTCATAGTACTATGGTTGTTTATTTAGCCCAGTGCCAAACATGTCCAAGTTATTATGTGGGAATGACTACAAGAACTTTGAAAATTAGAATTAGTGAACATGTTTTGGCTATAAAGAAAAAAGACACAAATAATGCATTAGCAAGGCATTCTATCAGCTGTAATGAATTTAAAAAGTTTACATTTGCTGTTTTAGATAGTGTGAATAGTGTAATATTTGGTGGAAATTTTAAACTTTTATTGGAATGTAAAGAGTCTTTCTGGCAAATATTCTTAGGAGCTGACAAATTTCCAGGTCTCAATGAAAGCATAAATATGAGATGTTTCCTGGAAATGAATTCATAAATTTTATTATAAATTTAAATGACACAGTAACACAAGCATTAAACACATGTTTATAAAGTATCTATTTAGGCTGTTTTAAAGAGTTTATACATATTATATTTTTTTCAGTAACTTTTTTTTAAAGTATGTCTTTAAATCCTAATTACTACTATTCATTATGTATGTAAATTTATTTGTGATTGAAATAGTATTTAAACAGGTGTATGGATGGTGAAGTTGTTTCTGAGGAAGTTCACAGAAGATTAAACCTGAATGAAAGTGCTAAAACAACTTGTGAAGTCTCATAATTTGCTGTTGGGCTGAAGCTGATTTCGTTGTTACACAGTTACATGGCTACAAACACATAGCAGAAAGTGTGGTACAATACAATATCTGTCCCACTGGTAGGTAAGCTGTAGCCATACCTAATGAGTTGTTTGTACAGTTTGTTGTCACTGATATGGTGGGGGTGTGACAGAGATGTGTATTAAGAACTGTGGTAACCTTGCTGTATGAGTTGCTCAGACCTGTTTCCATCTTTATGTCTTTCAGCTAAGATGTCACATGCACGTCTGCCAACATATTCAGCTGCCAAAAATGAAGTGCTGATCACGTATTTAATCCAGCACTACCTTGTGCTGTTTGGCCAGGTCACCCATGACCAGCAGGAGTGGACCACCCTGTGGAACGACCTAGTCTGCAGGGTCAGTGATATCGGACTGCATAACTGCAGTTATGAGCAGGTTTGGCATCATTGTACTGACTTGCTTCGCAATGCCCATCAGCATGCTGCTGCTGTCCAGAGGGGTCACCTTGCCATGGAGGTGGCCATACCATCCATCCCCCCTGACATGTGTGGAGGAGTTCCTGGCCATCCTTGTGGCACCTGCCCGTCTGGCCAGCCACCAACTGCCGGACACCTTTGTGGAGGTGGGTGTCACGCACGCACCAGCTGAGGAGCATGCAGGTAAGGCCACAGGGCACATCAGTAGACCACTGTTGCATATACATCCACATTGGTACAGGTAGAGCATGCATATCTGACATGTCATAGGTATATTGTGTTGCTGCATAGTAGTGCTAAACAGATGTCCATTTGTGGTAGTATTGTGGAAATGTGCCGTTGATGTATTGTAATACTGCACCCTCCCTGTAGCACTGCCACATGTGTGGCCACTGACATTGTATCTTTCACCCTCTGATGTAGGTCCCTCTCGGATGCCACCAAGGCAACAGCCTGTAGCCGGTGAGTATGGTTTATGTTGATGCTTGCCAACACACCGGGCATGTAATGATGATGGTATGTTCCATGCACACATCTAACACACCTACTCAGAATACATGCTGTACATGTGCATGTATTGTTGCTGTGAAATGCACGGCATCACAAGTGTGACCATGACGGGGTATTGAAAGGGTATGTCAGACACCTGCATGATAACTAACATCCTGTCATTGCGGAATGTGTTCCCAGGGAGTAACATAATGATGAGAGACATGGCCTACAGTAGGGACATGTTTGGAACAACACCCATATGCAGTGCAACAACAAGTTATATACCTGTAGGACAATGGCAACTACTGCAGAGATACACTATGGCATAAGGCATTACAGTAGTCCACATTATCAGCTGCGACTAGGCAGTAACATGTGGTGTTCAGTGTATGGGACACTACAAAGTGACACACATGTGTAGGGCTTATTTGTCATGCATCTGCAAAAAGGCTGAAGAAGGGGGGGGGTCAGCATGACACACCAGTGCACTGCAGCAGGGATGCTAAGGATGCTAAGAATGGCAGTATCTACACATAATCAGGTTCAGGACCTGTGGCAGATGCAACCCTTCCCCCACAGCAATAGTGACAGCAAAGTGTGCACACCAAGATATGTGCGCATGAGTATACCTTGCAATCATGCAGAGTAGGGGGACATGTGTAGGGCAGACTGAACATACACTGGCAATTGTAGATGGCCCACACTGGCATACCCCCACCAGGAGTAGTGACTGATGTAGTACACACAACAAGAAATGCGCCAAACTGTCATAGCACACATATTCCCACACGGAGTGTATGCATTGCGGTCAGCATCCACACACCTAACACATTCCGTAGACACTGCATGTGAAAGTACAGGACATATGTCACATATTGGGCACATGTACTGTTAAGATATGCAGTGATATAGTCCCAATGCAGATCATGGATGGATGCATCATATCAGGAAGGGTGTGTACAACCCCCCATAGCCATGGTATGGTCTGATGGTTGTTAGTGTAAGAGTATTGGATTAGTCATACATGGTCTGCTGATGCTGAGAGCTGTACAGCAGGCATCAGGCAATCACAAATGACATCTATCCAAATATCATCCCAGGTATGTGTTGCTGGAAAATATAGGGGCTGTGAGCATTAAAGCTGACATAACTGACACAGTAGTACACATTCAGCAATGAGTCATATGCCTGTGAGGTGTGGTGCACAGTACATGGCAGGTGCACAGAAATACCATGTTCATGGCCACAGTTGTATCCAGGGAAGGGGCTTCCGCTAGTGAGACAGCACATGCATCACACACATGTATACGTTTACCAGCATGGATTGACTATAGCTGCACTGCATGCTGTTGTGTACCATATGTTATCCATGTTGACAGAGGGGTAATAAGAGGACTGTGTGTACTTTCATTGTGCAACCTCACCAGTATGTGTTTGTGTGTATGCGAGTGAGTCCTGATGGGTAGTCAGTTTGTCTGTAGGGTGACACTGGTAAAGTGGAGGGTGGTTGATGCATGTAGGATGCTTTTGTGCATATGTGTGCGTTTGTGTGGCTGGCCATGTATGCACATGTGTGATTGTGGGGTGTTCATACAGCAGTACCTCCCTCTGGAATCATGCAGTACATGTACATGTACATGGACTGCCACATTACATACCAGGAATACTTGTCATGCGTGTAATCACAGGACAGCTAATAGTATAATATGGTCTGTAGCATGGAACAGGCATCCTGAAGGAAGGTAGACGCTAGGTACACCCTTAATATCCCACTCAGCAGAGAGATCACCTACAACCCACATATGCAGTGCTACAGATGGATTGGGGAAGTACTAGTAAACACCAGGGAGTGTATCCAAATATCACAGTTGTCACATGACAGGCTGAAGGAGCAGCATATCTGGCATGTACTGAGCATTACATACACATGACACACCAGTGTGTGCTATTATGGATAGAACATAGTAGCCCACACATTCAGGGGCCATGCCTATGATGTCTGGACATACAGAGGGTGCACACCGAATGACAGCAGTGAGGCCATGTAAAACCACTATGTACAGGTGAGACAGGTAAAGTAATAACAGGTCTTGTGTTGTGACCACTTGTGTAGGCATTTAGAGAACTGATATGTTAATGAGTGTTATCAATGTGTGTATGTTAACAAGATATGATGCTGGTGTCCATACAGACACCGAAGATGATGATAGTACTGTTGAGGCACAGGTGGGGTTGTCAGGGGCCGACACTGTACCGACATTTGACATCCCCTTTTTAGCCACCACAACCCCACACACAGTTTCAGTGCCTATATACACTCCATCACCAGTAGCCATAGTGGAGGGACAGCTGGCGTTTGGTGACAGTGCACAGGAAAGTGTGGTAACCATGTCTACTGTGTCCAGTTGCAGCAGGCATAGCCAGATGTCCGACAGGGCACCACATAGGCAGATGTCTCAGGGTGCTCGTGGTAGGGCCGCTGGACATCATGCCTCTGGGAGAGGTGATATAGCTGGTACCAGCAGGCGCATGTTTCAGGCTGTCACGGCGGCGCAGGCAGATATAGAATGTTACACCAGACAGGGCCTGAGGCTGCAGAGGGCTGCTCTCAAATCTGCAAATGACAATGCCCATGAACTGGCTGTTACCATCCGTGGATTAACTGAGTTTGTGTATAGATGGTCTAGTGAGAAGATGGCCCTCATCACCATGGTCTGTCTGTGCTTGAATGTGTGGTGGGAGTGCAGCAACAACCGCGTGGATGTAGGCCAGCAACTCCAACAGCTGGTAGTCAACGTGGATGTGCTAGGACACCAAGGGGCTCCCATAATGGCAGTACCAGCCCTGGCACTGCAGGGGGCACTAGCCACACCACACCACAGCAGGCCATGAGCATGTGGTCCTGGCCAGTCCCAGGATGGACCAGGTACCAGCAGACATATGTCATCATCAGGTGAGAGTACCAAATCAAGGCCTGTACCTGGACGTGCCCATGTAACCCCTGGCAGGCACAGTCCACATGTCCATGGCCGGAGACAGTGAACTGCATACCCTGCCAGGTATGGTCTGCAGTGGTCCATAAACACCTGTGTAGGGCAGCCACATGGCAGAACTGTGTGTATGCATACCCACACACTATGCAAACACACCTAGGGCAACCCCATACCTACACACACCACAGCATAACCCCAGCTTACCACAGTACACCCCTCACCCACACACATGGTGTCAAATGTATGGCCCACCATCGGCCTCTGGCAAACCAACATCACACCCTGTGCATATGATGATACCTGTGCCACATACCTGTCATCCATCCTATCAATGCAGGGACAGGCTAATATGGTTCTGATGCACATGGTGACTGTACTACAGTGTACCACATTACTGCAGTATAACATGTTGTAGAGAGTAAAGTGTAATGCATATATGGCAGGTAGTGTAGCCATTATCCATTTGTGTTGTAGATGTACATGTGTCAGCACAAGGATGCCCTGTGCATATGGTGATACCTGTGCTACATCCCTGCCATCCATACAATCAATGCAGGGGCAGGCTAATATGGTTCTGATGCACATGGTTAGTGTACTACAGTGTACCACAGTACTGCAGTGTAACATGTTGTAGGGAGTAAAGTGTAATGCATATATGGCAGGTAGTGTAGCCATCCAGCAATGATGCCTTATAGCTGTTAGTAACACTGTTTGGTTGTGGTCTCTATATTGTTATCCATTTGTGTTGTAGGTGTACATGTGTCAGCATGTCTGCAGTCATATTCCACAACAAGGTATGGTACTGTGGTGACACCATGGCTATGACATATCTGGGGTACAGTTGAACACATGTCATAGGTTATTAAAATGGTTATTGCCTGTGCCACATGGACAGGTGACCCATTGAGGCGTGTATACCCTGAAACCTGATGTAGACCCATCCACATGCACGCACACTGTTACTTGGTAACACCGGGACTAGACCCATACCTAGCTATGTAGTGATACTGAAGTGTGTGGCTTACATTGCACACACCACACAGCGTTTAGGGTGAGGTGTGTCCCAGGTCATATGTTACATGCAGAACATCCCAAGACATGTACAGTATGCTAATGGGGGATGTAATGGGTGTATGTGGACAATATGTAGCATGACATTCCGTCATATACACATTAACAGACACATAATAACCAGACACACATCCAAGATACTAGAGCCTATCACTGCTAACTAACTTGACCATGTGTCCAATGTGTTACAGGTAGGCTGCACACAACACATGCATAACTGGTTTGGATTGTGGTATCAGTTACCTGTATGGTCGATGGTGACAGTGGTAACCATAACATGGTACATGGGACATATACCGGGTGCAGCTTGGTGTAATGACAGTGTACCCCAGTGGATATTGTACTCCCTGAAACCCATGTTGACACTCTGCCATACCCACCATCACACATTGGCCATGACTGTGACACAACCCTTAGTATACCCCAGCAGTGGTACTAATGGGATATGCATCCATTGCACATGCCACACACGTAGTAGGGTATTGCATTGTCATGCCTCACCTGTGGCCAGCAACAACACTATCTGTATTACTGTGTGACAGTAGGTAATGTAATAGGAGTATGTGGCCTCTGAATGCTGTACCCTAAAGATATACGGACATGCACAACTACACACACATGCCAGAACACAATGGGTATCCCATGCCTATCAAACCATTTGTAAAACACTGTTGGGCTGGTACTGCAAGGCTCATGTAGCCAGTATGGGGGGAGCTTAACAGGGTACATGTATTGTCCCGTACAGCAGCAGCCACAACTGACTATGGCAATGGGTGCTGTGTTGGTTGTGAAGGCCCTCATGGAATTCCCAAGTACAGGTGTGTTAACACTCAGACACTGCTATACTCAGTCATGCACACGTACACATGTGTCAGTACAGGGGGCATTGCTGCAGGTGGTCATAGCTGTGTACCTAGCTATTGTCCAAGGGGAGATGGGTTGTGTAAGGGTTGTGTGTACAGTGGTATCCTGCAACCTGCCAGGTGGCAGTGGGCAATTTATTGACAGACACTACTGTGGTGACTCTCAGGGTGAGAATGACATGCATCAGCCAATCACAAACCAGATAACCAAGACTGAACTAGATACCACTCCACGAGGACACGAAGTTCCACCAAAAGGTTTATTGATACAGCAGCACAACAACAACTCCAACACTGACCTAGGTTTCGTCCTGTAGACTTCTTCAGAGTGTTAGAGCTGACACAATATATACATACTTTCATTAATCAATTAGTAAATTAGTTAATTGATTACACTTGGCTGTTAAACTCAGTGTAAACTGAAGAAAAAAGAAAAAGAAAGAAAAAAATAAAAAATATGTACAATGTATGTTATATATAAAAAATATATATAAAAGTTACATAAAAAATACAAAATATCAAACACTTTACATCATTATGCCCACACTAAAAATGACCCCTGTTTATAGTTAAGCACAATTCATATGAAATGTAAGATATACAATATAATACATAAAATACTTACTTGATGTAACATAGTTAAAATCCCAATATAATATGTGTACTTAATACTCTATAAATAATATACTAAATCATTTTTAAATAGAAACCATATTAACCATTATGTACAATTGAAAACACAACATACTGGTCATGCTCAAATGGCACTACTATACAGGATTAACCCAAAATATTTTGTAGCCTCAAATAAGGTTTAATAGATATAAATTCGTTGAGGCCTGGATAAAAATGTGCATTTAATATTAATTGCCATTTAAGCTCACAAACATCAAGATGATACCCAGTTAACCTACCTTGTTGATCTTGAACTAATTGTTCTATTATACAAAAAGAAAATTTATGAGCTTTATGTGCTATAATGTGTCTAGCTAAGGCATTCGTGGGCTTTTGATGTTGTATATCAAGGACATGTTCTTTTATTCTGTCCCTGAATTTTCTACATGTCTTGCCCACATAGAATGCCATACATAATTCACATTTAGCTAAATAAACTACATTTGTTGAATGACAATTAAATCTACCCCTAATCAGTATATTAGTGTTATTAACTGTAATTTTACCCCCTGTTTTCATTACAAAATTACAAGTAGAACATCTCCCACATTTATTGTTACCTCTCAATTTATTGGTATTGTTATCCAAATGACATGCAGATCTTTCAAAAACTTGTTTTAAGGCTCTGTCCTTACGAAATACAAATTTTGGCTTTCTAAGTGTAAAACCCTGAAATTCCTTGAGCTTGGTAAATGATCTCCAATTCTTTTCTATAATTTTAATAATACCATCTGTATCTGCATTATATGTGACTACATATAGGGTATGTTCTTCCGTGGAGTCGTACCTTATTGAATTAGAGTTATTAATAACTGAATGCGAACTATTAAGAATCGGCTGAATACATCCATTGATTCTTTTAGTTAATATTTCCTTTTATCTCCTCACAAAGTGATGAAGGATATCCCCTGTTCATAAATAATTTTATCATGAACTCAATTTCTTTTAAAAATTCAGCCTCTTCACTAACCATATGTGCATCTTATTAATTGACCTTTAACTATTGATTTTTTCTGATGTTCCGGGTGCCAACTGTCGTAATGCAGATAAGAATTTGAAAATGTTGATTTTCTAAATATTTTAGATGAAATGTATTTCTTATCTTTGTTGTAAGCTAAATTCACATCCAAATAACTGATCTCTTCTTCACCAATTTCATAAGTAAAATTCAGGAACCAAACTGTTTGGTTAATATACGCTATAAATTTCTCTATATCTTCCTTATCACCTTGCCATATAATAAAAATGTCGTCCAAAAAACGAGTATATACCTTGATCGAAGACCTAAATTCACTGTTGAAAACATACCTATTCTCCCAATACGCCATGATGTAGTTGGCGTAAATGGGGGCACATGCTGCCCCCATTGCCACTCCAGTTTTTTGACGAAATTTATGTCCTTCAAAAAATATGAAATTGTTATTTAGCACCAGTTCCATTAGCCTCACATACAGATTTATTTGATCTTGGTCATAAACTCCTGTGACCAACAATTGTTCTTCCAGCCATTCAAGACCTATTTCGTGTGGAATAACACTAAATAAATTCACCACATCAATTGTCAAAAACATAAATTTATCCAAAATTCTATAGTTTCTAATTTTATCCAAAAAGTGCCAAGAGTCCTTAGATATATAAGGAAACCTTTTTAAACCATTTTTCAGTTTTGAGTCTAGGTATTGGCTAATAAAAGACACTTTACTCCTCTTGCCATCTACTATTGGTCTAAAACGGACATTATCGAGGCCCTTGTGTACTTTTGGGATACCAAAAATCCCACTGATCACAGGATGTTTATTTATCATGAAGAAATATTCTTCCTCATTTATTTGTCCCTGAAATAACATATCCTCAAGGGTCAAATAAATTTTGTGATATGCTAAATGGATCTCATTAATGCTTACTTCTACATAATTGTCTTTAGACAACATAATTAACATTTCATTATCATAATCAGTTTTATCTGTTATTACGGCTCCATTTCCCTTATCGGGCTTCATCACACGTATATTTTTGTTGCTACATATATATTCAATACTTTCAATGTTTTCTTTCCCTAAATTGTTGTAATGTGTGACATTACTGGTTTTATATAGTTGCCTTATTTCCTGTTCACACAAGTTTTCAAAAATATGCACCAAATTATTGTATGGTGGAATAAAATAACTGGGTTTTTGTAATTTTGCAGATCTAACACTGTATTCCTCACACTTTTCAAACCCAAAATATGCTAGCAAATTAAGTTTACGCGTAAATAATTTCAAATCCTTAAGTGTCTCCGCCACATTCCCTCTTCTACAAGGTACAAAATTGAAACCTTTAGATAATATGTCCACATGATGTATATTAAACTCAGAACTTGAATAATTAAATAGCTTGAAATCTTCAGAAGTGTTAAATATAATTGTAGGGTTAGACAAGGAGGTAGTAGGTTCATCCAGCCGTTCACTCTGACAGGAACAGGCACTTCCTTCATGCCCATAAATATTAATTAAATCATTATTGTCATCATTCCATCCTTCAATGAATTCACTACCATTCCTTACATCAGAATCTACTTCGTCATTAATATGTTGCTCATTGTTATCTAACACAATTGTATGCATAACTTGTTGCTCATTATTTTCGTTAGACTTGCTATTTAATTCTAATTGTATTTCATTTAAGTTCTCAATGTCTTCATGTATGGTCATTTCCATCAAAATTCTGTCGTCAGTGTCAAGGTATATATCATCTACCAAATTATTTCCTACTGAATTAAAGTCGTCCTCTTGTATGGTGTTATGAAAAATATTATCACCCTCACTAATACCGAATACATTTTTCTTGCTTAAATCATCGACAGCGTTAATATTCAAACCGTCTGTCGTATATTGTAATATAGACAAATTCAAATCCTTATTGTTACAACTATTCCCTACTATTGGTTGTTCATAAGTAGTATTATACATTATACAGCTGGGGCATCTAACTCTGTAAATTCCATTGTGGTCAACAATCGTAACCGATGGAGGACAAGTAATTACAATTTTGGGACAGAGAAGAATATGCCACAAGCTGATTTACAAACACATCACAAACCACTATCTGAGTCAATTAAAGAATTTGAGATCAAATTATTCAAGTTGAAACATATACAATTGGATAATGGATATTTAGAGCGTAATATTGAGTTGCGGCTTGTACCTAAAGGCCTTCGGGTCTGGCGTTACCCGAATGGTTGTCACAATAACACCGAAATGATCAAAGAACTGCACGGCATTTTTGATGCCACAGGCATACAGATTATGCAAGTTATGGTTAAATACAACAATCACAGGATAGAAAATTTATTGAGTGAGTTGGATGGTATTCATGACAAAATTACGCACGACTTGTTGTTCGATCAATACTTCACCAACTATGTTAATACAGTGAAGGATATAGAAAAGAACTGTGATATATTATATCATAAAAAGTTCGACAAGTTGCAGCGTGACATTTTGGCATATAAGAATGGTAAGGTGTATCCACTTGAGATCAGCAGTAATCATCGCATGTCCTCAATAGACGAATCAACCAATCAAGAAGAAGAACTACAGGATGGAAGCTCACGAAACTTTAACAGGTTCTTATAGTGCCGCGGTGCGTGGTGCAGACCCTTTAGGAGAAGCTCCAAGGAGGTCGGAGAGAATAAGGCAGCAGGGGCCTGTTCATGGAAGCGAAAAATATCGAATGGGTTCGAAGTCAAGGATGGATTATCGGTGGGGAGAACAACAGGGCGATTGGCAGAGGACAGTAAGAAGGTAAACAAAAAAATATTTTGGATACACGACAATTCTATTTGTGACAAAGACTGTGTTGTGTGTTTGAGTAGTGGGGCAAAAAAACTTTCGGGACGTTTATATTCAAGTTGCTCTATTACTCCCATTAGAAACAACTTAATGTATGACTCTGAGAATGTGTTAGATATTGAAATCAGTGTGTTCAAGGATGTGACGAACGACGATAATGTGGACGCAAATTTGTACTGTGAATCTTCTCGCGACGACTATTCAAAACAATGCGGTATGGATGATGAGACTGTTTTGTGTTCTGTCACGAGAGATAATGGCAGTTTTTATTCAAATGTAACAGTTAATGTTATGAGGGACAATTGTGACCATATGGTTTACTTTATGGACAACAGTGAAACCAATGACAATTTGTTCAGCATATATGGTGATTTAAACAGTCCGTTAGATGGTGATGTTGCTGACCGAATGTCCGCTCACATTTATGATACTAATTTAATGCAGACGAGTTTGCATCAAGTAACAGATGTATTGAATTTTGTATATGCTGATTCTGAATGTATAACGTATAATACTACTTATGAACAACCAATAGTAGGGAATAGTTGTAACAATAAGGATTTGAATTTGTCTATATTACAATATACGACAGACGGTTTGAATATTAACGCTGTCGATGATTTAAGCAAGAAAAATGTATTCGGTATTAGTGAGGGTGATAATATTTTTCATAACACCATACAAGAGGACGACTTTAATTCAGTAGGAAATAATTTGGTAGATGATATATACCTTGACACTGACGACAGAATTTTGATGGAAATGACCATACAAGAAGACATTGAGAACTTAAATGAAATACAATTAGAATTAAATAGCAAGTCTAACGAAAATAATGAGCAACAAGTTATGCATACAATTGTGTTAGATAACAATGAGCAACATATTAATGACGAAGTAGATTCTGATGTAAGGAATGGTAGTGAATTCATTGAAGGATGGAATGATGACAATAATGATTTAATTAATATTTATGGGCATGAAGGAAGTGCCTGTTCCTGTCAGAGTGAACGGCTGGATGAACCTACTACCTCCCTGTCTAACCCTACAATTATATTTAACACTTCTGAAGATTTCAAGCTATTTAATTATTCAAGTTCTGAGTTTAATATACATCATGTGGACATATTATCTAAAGGTTTCAATTTTGTACCTTGTAGAAGAGGGAATGTGGCGGAGACACTTAAGGATTTGAAATTATTTGGCGTAAACTTAATTTGCTAGCATATTTTGGGTTTGAAAAGTGTGAGGAATACAGTGTTAGATCTGCAAAATTACAAAAACCCAGTTATTTTATTCCACCATACAATAATTTGGTGCATATTTTTGAAAACTTGTGTGAACAGGAAATAAGGCAACTATATAAAACCAGTAATGTCACACATTACAACAATTTAGGAAAGAAAACATTGAAAGTATTGAATATATGTAGTAACAAAAATATACGTGTGATGAAGCCCGATAAGGGAAATGGAGCCGTAATAACAGATAAAACTGATTATGATAATGAAATGTTAATTATGTTGTCTAAAGACAATTATGTAGAAGTAAGCATTAATGAGATCCATTTAGCATATCACAAAATTGATTTGACCCTTGAGGATATGTTATTTCAGGGACAAATAAATGAGGAAGAATATTTCTTCATGATAAATAAACATCCTGTGATCAGTGGGATTTTTGGTATCCCAAAAGTACACAAGGGCCTCGATAATGTCCGTTTTAGACCAATAGTAGATGGCAAGAGGAGTAAAGTGTCTTTTATTAGCCAATACCTAGACTCAAAACTGAAAAATGGTTTAAAAAGGTTTCCTTATATATCTAAGGACTCTTGGCACTTTTTGGATAAAATTAGAAACTATAGAATTTTGGATAAATTTATGTTTTTGACAATTGATGTGGTGAATTTATTTAGTGTTATTCCACACGAAATAGGTCTTGAATGGCTGGAAGAACAATTGTTGGTCACAGGAGTTTATGACCAAGATCAAATAAATCTGTATGTGAGGCTAATGGAACTGGTGCTAAATAACAATTTCATATTTTTTGAAGGACATAAATTTCGTCAAAAAACTGGAGTGGCAATGGGGGCAGCATGTGCCCCCATTTACGCCAACTACATCATGGCGTATTGGGAGAATAGGTATGTTTTCAACAGTGAATTTAGGTCTTCGATCAAGGTATATACTCGTTTTTTGGACGACATTTTTATTATATGGCAAGGTGATAAGGAAGATATAGAGAAATTTATAGCGTATATTAACCAAACAGTTTGGTTCCTGAATTTTACTTATGAAATTGGTGAAGAAGAGATCAGTTATTTGGATGTGAATTTAGCTTACAACAAAGATAAGAAATACATTTCATCTAAAATATTTAGAAAATCAACATTTTCAAATTCTTATCTGCATTACGACAGTTGGCACCCGGAACATCAGAAAAAATCAATAGTTAAAGGTCAATTAATAAGGGCGGCACATATGGTTAGTGAAGAGGCTGAATTTTTAAAAGAAATTGAGTTCATGATAAAATTATTTATGAACAGGGGATATCCTTCATCACTTTGTGAGGAGATAAAAAAGGAAATATTAACTAAAAGAATCAATGGATGTATTCAGCCGATTCTTAATAGTTCGCATTCAGTTATTAATAACTCTAATTCAATAAGGTACGACCTACGGGAAGAACATACCCTATATGTAGTCACATATAATGCAGATACAGATGGTATTATTAAAATTATAGAAAAGAATTGGAGATCATTTACCAAGCTCAAGGAATTTCAGGGTTTTACACTTAGAAAGCCAAAATTTGTATTTCGTAAGGACAGAGCCTTAAAACAAGTTTTTGAAAGATCTGCATGTCATTTGGATAACAATACCAATAAATTGAGAGGTAACAATAAATGTGGGAGATGTTCTACTTGTAATTTTGTAATGAAAACAGGGGGTAAAATTACAGTTAATAACACTAATATACTGATTAGGGGTAGATTTAATTGTCATTCAACAAATGTAGTTTATTTAGCTAAATGTGAATTATGTATGGCATTCTATGTGGGCAAGACATGTAGAAAATTCAGGGACAGAATAAAAGAACATGTCCTTGATATACAACATCAAAAGCCCACGAATGCCTTAGCTAGACACATTATAGCACATAAAGCTCATAAATTTTCTTTTTGTATAATAGAACAATTAGTTCAAGATCAACAAGGTAGGTTAACTGGGTATCATCTTGATGTTTGTGAGCTTAAATGGCAATTAATATTAAATGCACATTTTTATCCAGGCCTCAACGAATTTATATCTATTAAACCTTATTTGAGGCTACAAAATATTTTGGGTTAATCCTGTATAGTAGTGCCATTTGAGCATGACCAGTATGTTGTGTTTTCAATTGTACATAATGGTTAATATGGTTTCTATTTAAAAATGATTTAGTATATTATTTATAGAGTATTACACATATTATATTGGGATTTTAACTATGTTACATCAAGTAAGTATTTTATGTATTATATTGTATATCTTACATTTCATATGAATTGTGCTTAACTATAAACAGGGGTCATTTTTAGTGTGGGCATAATGATCTAAAGTGTTTGATATTTTGTATCTTTTATGTAATTTTTATATATTTTTTATATATAACATACATTGTACACATTTTTTATTTTTATTTTTTCCCTTTCTTTTCCTTTTTCTTCAGTTTACACTGAGTTTAACAGCTAAGTGTAACCAATTAACTAATTTACTAATTGATTAATGAAAGTATGTATATATTGAGTCAGCTCTAACACTCTGAAGAAGTCTACAGGACGAAACCTAGGTCAGTGTTGGAGTTGTTGTTGTGCTGCTGTATCAATAAACCTTTTGGTGGAACTTCGTGTCCTCGTGGAGTGGTATATATGCATCAGCCAATCCTCCAGGTGCCCCTGCACATGGCCACTGAGGTGATCATGTTGACATGTATGCAACATGCATTACAACACATGGTTAGTGTCTGTGATGGAGACATGTATCCAAGCATGTTCTGTTGACTATGGTAGTGTAGTGGAGGTACCCGTGGCATATGGTCCATACAGGGTGACATCTCCTATATGTGCCAGTTCTTACACAGCTGGGCAGACATGTCAGTGTCAACCAAGCTTAGGTTGCCTGTACATATTCCAGCTGGATACCTGCCATCTGCACATCTGTACAGGGACTGACAGTCATCAGCTTGGCAAGTAGCTATACAGTGGCATGAGTTTGTTGACAGATAGACATCTGACAACAATAGGTATGCCATAAATACATGTCGAAAGCCCTTACTAACATGTGCTGTACAAATGGTAGTCCACTGTTACATTCCACATGACAGATCTTTACCCAGTAAGGGGTATACACGGTGAGACAGCTCACACACCTGGAATACAACAGGGAGGCCTCAGTGTCCAGCTATGCCCGCAGGTGTGCCTGTTGTCAGTACTACATTTAGCACTCTGCTCTTGCCTGGGTAATTATTGTCAACAGTAGTACTGCTATGATATACTACATGCCAGTGTGACAGCACGTATCCTGGGCTACTACACCTGTATGTAACACATTCACATGGATAACAGTGCTGTACAGGCCTCATATATGTCTGTGTCCCACACATGACACTGACACCCCTTGCTTTGGCCGGCTAAGATCTAGCTGTATTCAACTGGACGTATAAGAGAATTTAAGTACCTTTTATCTGCACATTTTTCAAATAATACGGCATTTAAATTGAGTTATTTGTGTTACATTGAATATTAACTGAACTGGAAGTTTTGACTCTGTTTTTTCAGTTAGTGCTTGCTAGATTTTGTTGCTGTTAGTAATTTCAGGTGGGGGAAGTCTCATTCATTGATAGCCTGTCACTGCCTATTTAAGTGGTACATTTAGGAATATTTTCTGCTTAAAAACTTCAGCTTTGGCCATCTAAGATCTAGCTGTATTCAACTGGACGTATAAGAGAATTTAAGTACCTTTTATCTGCAAATTTTTCAAATAATACAGCATTTAAATTGAGTTATTTGTGTTACATTGAATATTAACTGAACTGGAAGTTTGGACTCTGTTTTGTCAGTTAGTGCTTACTAGATTTTATTGCTGTTAGTAATTGCAGGTGGGGGAAGTCTCATTCATTGATAGCCTGTCACTGCCTATTTAAGTGGTAAATTTAGGAATATTTTCTGCTTAAAAACTTCAGCTTTGGCCGGCTAAGATCTAGCTGTATTCAACTGGACATATAAGAGAATTTAAGTACCTTTTATCTGCACATTTTTCAAATAATACGGCATTTAAATTGAGTTATTTGTGTTACATTGAATATTAACTGAACTGGAAGTTTTGACTCTATTTTGTCAGTTAGTTCCCCACCCACCCTCCCTGTTTTTGTTTTGGTTTTAATCTTGGTGTCTTTGAAACCGCCCGCCCCTCTTGTAAGTTTGTGTTTGGATACTCCTTTTGGACCCATCTCATTTTCTCACTCAACTGAGTGCAGTGAGATCATATTCTGATTTCAGGCACTCCTACTGTGTACAAAGAGAGCACCTGGTAAAGAAAAAAAAATCTAAGCTTGTTTCCTGCCTTTTCTGTAAGTGGTCTAGACTGTTTGTAGGCTTCTGAGCCCCCAAGCCTTTCTGTTTTGGAGGGAAGCCTTCTAGCTTAATTTTGTTTCTTAGAACTAGCCAGTTTTCTAGTTTCAGCACTCAGATCTGTTTATTTGAACTCAGCACATGTTCAGAACTTGTTGTAGAGCACTAAATAAGTTGCAAATTACTACAGCACTCAACTTTCCGCACTTGTCTAGAGGAAGGTAGTTTTTAGTACTTAATAAATAATTACCTATCCAGGCATGTCTAAGGGTCAGCTCCCATTGATTTCTCCTGTCTACCTGATGAATCTGGGCATCTTGGGGCAATGCAGTAATTGCCGCATGTACACAGACAACCCTCTCCTCCTACCACCCAACACTACAACTTGTGAGAGATGCACTTATATTGCCAAAATGGAAGCCTAGACAGTCAAGAGGAGAAGGTAAACACTTGCACCACACCACACTTATCACACAGCGGCTCAAAACCTACACCACCAAAACACACACATAGAAACACAAAACACACACCTACATTCATGGAGGCTCTCAATAAAAACCTGCCCAATCATCAGGGACCTCCAAAGCAGAAATGCAAGCAAACTCCACCCCCCAACACGACCCAAATGGCACATAGCCCACAAACTCAGTGTGCCACTCAACCACAGCCTATAAGACATAACAACGTACCCAGCACTCTAGTCATAGGTGACACTATAGTCAGGCACACTGATGTTCCACTCACCAGCTGCTTGTCAGGTGCCAGGATCCACCACATAATGCATGCACTCAGGTCACTCCACAACAAGTACAAATATGACACTATCATTGTCCATGTTGGTGTGAATGACCTAAGACATACCTCCCTGGACTACATGAAAAGAGACATGGAGGAGCTGTCCGATCTTGTAGCCCAGGCAGGTATGACCCTGGCCCTGAGTAGCATCCTGCCATCACCCAGAATGATGCCACAGTACAAGGACAAAAATGATTGACTTCAACAATTGGCTAAGCTTCCGGTGTCATTCTAAGGGGAGCCAGTATTTGTCTGCCTGGGACAACATAATCAACAGACCACGATGCTTTGCCAGTGAAGGCTTGTACCTGTCACCCTTGGGATTCCGGATACTGGCTAAGGCTCTTGCCACACATATAGCGCCTTTTTTAGGCAAGGTTCAAGTGACAAATTCACCACCATAACAGGTACAACCAAGAAAAATCTGAGGGTAATGCGACTCAATACTAGAAGTCTAAACCTCAAAATGCACTCACTCGAGGCACGTCTTAAAATGGAGAACATCAACATCTGTACAGTGACATAAACCTGGTTCAAAGCTCCAGAGAGCACCCCTGCATTACCAGGCTATAATTCATACCACACCTTTTGGCCACCTAACCCAGAACGAAGAACTAAAGGTGGAGGCGTGTCCATATTCATTAAGGATATCCACACCTCCAGGCTAGTTGAACAGCACAATGCATCTGAAATTATCCAAGTGCAACTCACTCTGGGCAAGACCGCAATCCAAATTGCAGCTTGCTACAGAACCCCCACCATGCCCCAGGATTCCCACTCCTCATTTTTTGATACACTGGAAAGTATTAGGGTACAACCTAACACCCTAAAAATGGGTGATTTCAACTACCCCACCATTAACTGGGAAAACTACTCATGTACCAACTCCTTCGCTCAATGTTTTCTGGAATTCATAAATTCCAATGCCTTGGATCAACTTATTCACACCCCCACCAGTGGCATTAATATCCTAGACCTGGTCATTACCAACATAGGCAACCGGTGTTTCACACTAGAGGTCAATTCCTCGTTGGTCAGATCCAACCACAAGCTAATCACCCTAGACATCCACATCCTGACCCACCCCAATTAGGAAAACCACCGTAAAAAACTTCTCCAAAGCCAACTTCACACTTCTTAAGACAGAAGTGGCAAAATTCATGACACCCATGCAGACGGACAATAGAGTTACGACTGCTGAATCCTACACAAATGCACTTTATAAGCACTTACACGAGTGCGTGGATCTTGCTATCCCTAATAGAACCAAGATGCTACCCTCCAAAAAAAGGAAGCCAATCTGGTGGTCCTCTGCCATAAACAAACTCTACAACAGAAGAAAGAAACTATTGCAAAAAAGAGTAAAATCCCATGATTGGAGGAATGCCCTCATCAACCTCAGTAAGAAGCTGAGATCCCTCATAAAATCCTCCAAAGCTAGTTATGAAAACAAAATTGCCACTGACTCTAAAGACAACCGCAAAGCATTCTATAGCTATGTCAAGAATCTCAGTGGCAACACTCAGATCTGCTCTGAGTTACAGCAAAATGGCACTAAATATACAGAACCAACTGATATTACCAACATCTTGGCAGATAGGTTCAGTGCTAACTTTACTCCCCTCTCACCCCCTAGAGGGCCTATCTCTATATGGGTAGAATGCAAAGTTCCTGTAATCACTGCTGCACAGGTAAAAAACACACTCTCCAAAGCCAAGAACACAGCATCCATGGGACCTGACAATATCACAGGCTGTGTTCTACATTAACTACAGAATGAACTGGCACCCTACCTAAGTACCATGTTCAGTCATAGCCTCACCGCAGGCTTTGTGCCCACTGAATATCGCACCATGGCAGTTATCCCACTCCACAAAGGGGGAACCACGATGGACCCCGGGAACTACTGCCCCATTAGCCTGATGAGCCTGGTCTGCAAGGCCATGGAATGTATCATCATGAAACTCATAAACAAAGACATTGGTAATTTCCAAACTCTGGACCCTACCCAGTTTGGATTTGTAAAAGGCAGATCATGTCTCCTAAACCTGATTGACTTCTTTGAAGTAGTCACCAAAGCCATAGATCAAAGTAAGGTGGTTCACACAGCTTATCTAGATCTCGCCAAGGCTTTCAACATCATCCCCCACTCTGGAATTATACATAAGCTCACTAAACTAGGTATAAATCCCTATGTCGCAAGATGGGTTGCCAACTGGCTGACAGACAGAACCCACACTGCGAAAGTAGCAGACTCCAAATCCGACTTCAGACCAGTGAAAAGTGGAGTACCACAGGGTTCAGTCCTGGGTCCTCTCCTGTTTGGTATCTACTTCTCTGAAGTACAGGCTAACACAGAAGGTCTTTGACTAACAAAGTTTGCAGATGACTGCAAACTAGGAGCCATAATCGAAACTCCTAACGATGTGGACATACTACAAAAGGGCCTCACTGAGACAGATGCCTGGTGTCAAAGCCATGGCCTGAAGCTCAATACCAAAATGTTTATTGTCATCCCCTTTAGTAAAAACTCTGTACTCATGAACTACCACATAGCTGGTAGTCTACTTAATGCCAAAAATGTGATAAGAAACCTTGGGACACAGGAGAACAGTAGTCTCTCCTTTGATAATCACATCACCGCAGTGGTCAGGAAATCCTTCTATGTGGCTCACCTCATTACAAAGGTTTCTCATCCAGAAAAAAAGAGGTAATTGTTCCCCTTTACTCATCGCTCATTAGACCCATTATAGAGTACAGCACCCCTTTTGGTATGTATCTCACAAGACATCTACAACAACTGGAAAGACCACAGAAATACCTCACAAAGAGGATTACTGGCCTCAAACAGATGCCCTACGCAGACCGTCGCAAAAAACTCCAGGTTTACTCCGTCGCATATCGCCTACTCAGAGGCAATCTCTGCCTAACATACAAAGCTATGTCAAACCCAGAGCTGTTGGACATGCTCCACTTAAAGAAATCCCAATCCCTCCGAGCTGCATGCTCTAGGGACCTAAACCATATCACCACAATAAACAGAACATGCTGGAGGGATAGATTCCTGTCCCAGAGACTTCCCATACTCTGGAAGAGACTATCTATCTATGTCAAACAGAGCTCCTCATTAGCACTCTTCAAGAAAAATCTTGATGATTGAATGGGAGATAGGAAATTCACCCCGGGGATCACTTCTGTCGCTCTGCTCGACAGGGGCACAGGAAAATAATTTTCTTGGGTGGCGAAAGCCAGGGTACATTTTTGGATGGCTTATACAGGCCCTCGGGCCAATAGCCTAGTACCCTCCTATGAATCTGTGAACCTATGACAGCACATAGGTGCATGTATTGTACATGGCATTACATGCACTTATTACACATTATCAGATTGGGTGGTGTGACCTGGTTACCAGGGCTAAGCCATGTTTAGCAAGTATCAACATTGCTGCAATATAACAGCTGAGCTGATTTGTGCACTGGTAAGTGAAACATACACTGTGTAAGCACCCATATGTTTACCCATAGCTCAACACTGCTTAGCCTCGCACAAACCCATGCAAATGCACTTAAAGCTGCTCATACCTGCCTTAATCACTCTGTATCTGTCAGCCCTTGTTCTGCCCAGCAACAACATGAAGAGGCCTTGAACTCAGGACCCTGTACACAAAAGTCAAAACACTTAACCACTACGCCATGACCACTGTGAAGACAGCTGTTGTTTTTACCAATATAGCTGTCAATACACATATTGAGTAGTATTGAGCAATTGCCTTTAGTTCCTAAATTGTGTAGTCCTTGTTTTTAATATGACTGTTGCATCACATATGTTGATTTATCATAATGTACACATAGCAGATACATACTGTGAGATACATCTGTGAGGGTATGCACAACCATGATGTTTACACATGACAAGACTATGGTTATATACATATAATACTTCTATATATGTCTACATGTACATACACTTGAATACTCATACATATGTCTGTATACACATCTGTATAGTGCAACATATATATGGCCATGTGTACATCTCTTCATATGTACATATATATATATATATATATATATATATATATATATATATATATATATATATATATATATATATACATATATGTATATATAGATATATGTATATATATATATATATATATATATCTATATATGTGTGTGTGTGTGTGTGTGTGTCTATATAGCTATATATGTATGCACATCCTATGTGTACAGATATGTCTAGTTATGGTGGTATATATGAAGATATCTATAATTATATGTGCATACATATCTATTCTGATATACCTACTACTGTCAATATATATATATATATATATATATATATATATATATATATATATATATATATATATATAAACATCCATACATATATGTGCATATGTATCTCTATCTGTATATGTGTAGACATATATTGCTCTGTATATGTATATATCTGAGTGTTTATATGTATATGTATGTACATATACATATCCATCTATGTATGTTGATATGTATATGTGTATATATTAATATAGATATCTGAATAATTATATATACATATATGTTCACCATATGTCCTGAACATGGAGTGGAGCCCTATCTCAGCCCCATATAGTCCCAACTTCATAGTGCAAGAGGGTGTCAGCTATGTATTGCAGATATATTTACACTATTGCTACTGTAATAGGGATTGTCTTCACAGACATGGTGTGCATGGGAGGTCGCATCTGCTTTTAACATGTGCACCATTGGCTACTGACAGACATCCTAAGGACATCATAATACAGTACCACTACTAGCACAGTAATGCTCCTGTGGACTACAACAGAGATATTGTCCAATATATGTGGACAGTCTGACACACCCTTGACAGTTCAGAGGTATACACAGAATGCCTTAGTGCAAGATATGTGGACCAAGCCTGACAATGTGGATGTTAACAGCCATGTAGATGGGTATAACATGTACCTACTGGTATACATTTAACCCCATGGGTTATGCATTCATATACCTCTGTCTGTCCTGACACACTGCTGGTAATGAGGTGCCATGGCCACATACTACCCACTACATACATCTGTACTGCATCACACTGCATTATCTGGCATACATGAGTGTTATCATGGCCCGGCAGCAGTACATCTGACAAGTATCTGGACATGACATCTCACTGGGTAAGTACACTAAGCTTCTAGGCATGTAACAAGGCCCTGTGCAGGCTACAGGCATACTGACTCAACACTGGCCAACATTTCCTATAGGGAAATATGCATGTACCTGCATATACAGCAGGCTCTACAGGCATGTCACAGCATAGAGTAACAGACACCTGTGTGAAAGTGCATAACCACAACCAATGTGAACACAGCCATATATGGTAAGATAGAGTAATATTACAGTATATGGACTATCTGTTCAACACCATCCTTATATGTGCCACTCACACACTAACCCTACATATACTGGCCCGCTACACAGTGTGGTCCGATGCCTGTCTGTGGTATGGAACATGTGTTTTTGGCCCTACAAACATTTAAGCCGATACAGTAACATGCAGTGGAGCAGCATGTAACATCAGATAGACCAGGAATAAGAGCAATGACATCTACTACAGTCTGTACACAGGCCAAGGTACATATTAACAATGCACACAGTTGACAGTCACCATAAGTACACAGACCTCAGTACTGTACACACAACCACAGAACGTCCAGGTTATGTCATGAAATATAACCCCTACTGTACATACCATGTGTAGCAGTCTGATATCTCGCTGGCTTGTTATCAGATATGATGTCACTTATTATGATGTACAGCACATATGCACCTCTTACTGCATGACATATGTACAAACGTTGTCAGAGTTGTGGCTGGAAGCACCTACACAAGGCCAATATTGACATGTTGCTGTTATAACCTCATACATTTACTGTTGTAACAGGGTTTGTTGCAACATATGTCCTATAAGGGATATGAAGTCAGTAACTGTCATAGCTTTCTCCATCTACAGACTGCAATCCTCACACTACCTTCTGCAGTCCACAGATAGATGCTCCATGGGTAACACATGAAACAAAAGGCACCACACACTGCCCAGTCAGCAGATGACCCTACAGATGGGGGGTTCCTTATAAACATAGCACTGACATGGCAGATATTGAAATATGTAGGACAGCCATATCCACACACATCCTGTTAAACCAACATTACTTCAAATGCAGTATAGCAGCACTTACAGTCTGTAGTCAAGTCAGGCACATCCCCCTCCTGAGTGTTGGCCTGTTTCCACAGTGTATGTTGTTAGAGGTAAATCCCCAATCCATCTGAGATGCTGTTTGCCAAACAACAGATCAAGTTCCTGCTCACATTAAATGAAAAGGCCCAACACCAACATGATGTTCCTAGATATTGAAGTGTGTTTCCATGCAACTGGCTATGGGAATGTTATCACAACTGTTCCACATGCAATCAGCTAGGGGAGGACTGCAATTCATGCAGAGGACATCAGGTGATCATGAGCATCACTTAAAATACACATGCTGCTGCCTAAGCAAAACAGGTGTAGGTCTCCACATCCACTAGAGAGGCAGTGGGTGAGGCAGACAGAGGCAAAGACAAGTCAGGGAGGGATGGGAGAGTAACACTTAAGCATGTTTGTGTCACACACCTACCAATAGAAGGTATCAACCCCCTGACGACTACGTAGTGCTATCACAGTTCTATGCAGTTATTTATGCGCCACATAGGTTACATGTTGTGGAGCCCTCAGAATGTATATGTGATGGTGAGTGACATCTGCAAAAGGGATACGGTAGCTATATGATAGGTGTAGTACACATGCCTGTCTGCATGAACAGGTGCCAGTGTCAACACAGCTACACTCTCACAGGGACGCACACACACTGACACACTTGGCAGGGCCAGGATTACAACTCATCAGTAGTGGGATTGCCACAACACAGTACTGTTCGGGTATTACATGCACCACAGGGTTCTTACAGAAGTTATATGAGCAAAGAGTATGTGGAGGTGAATGACATCAGACAGCATGCTTCAGTATGTTAATGGGGATTGATGGGAGTGTGGATGTGAACATACGCACCATACAACACACACACAAACACACAGGGTGCCAGAACTGACATGCATGGGTCCAAGTCTACACGGGTGTGTGGTGGTTGACTGTGCCAGAGGCTTATACAAGGCTAGGCGATGGGTATACCTTGGCATCAGGCCACATGACAATGGTCTGCATTGATATCTCAGGGGTGTAATGTCTGGATTTGCCACACAGGTGGATATTGTATCCCCCATCCAGTCACCTGGGTGACTATTGCATGCGGCCACTGCTGTGCATTGCTTGCCATGCATGTGTTCCTTTGTCTATGACATGGATGGTGTCTGGGATGTGCACACCTCCCACATGCATGTACAGTGACATGTGGAACTGTTCCTGGGGTGTCTGGCCCATGTTGTGAACACAGATTATTATCAGATGTGTCAGTCTTGCCCACCTGTGGTGGGAGCTGGTAATGGGAAGCAGGTTTACCCTGCACCTACAATGATAGCATGCTAATGGCATTCCCTGGTGTCAATGGCATCTGTCATTGCAGAGCATGTTGTCAGGCATGGTATGTCCTTTATGGGTCACATTGTTGCAGGTGTCCATTGGGGAACATGGTGAAGGTGCACTGTCTCCATGTACGTGCATATTGGACAGATGGACAGGGTGCCATGCCCTCTGTAGCCCACTGCTATCACCCCATAGTTACTATCAATGGCTAATATGCCATGTACTACCCACATATTGGCTGTTGCCTAGGCATGTGTGTGTGTATGAGACATGGGTTGAAAATGTGCTCTGTGTAATACTCAGGTTGCTAACGGTGATTGCCTGGCCTTGCTGTCACATGTATGGGTATGGATTTGCATCCCAGCTTCTCAGCCATTTCACATCTGTTATCCCTGTATGGTGGACATTGTGATATATAGTAGGGCCACCATATAAGAAATATGCAAAACCCACTTCACATTGGTCACAGGTGTCGCACACTGACCTCCCCACAGAATACAAATTACAATCACACACACACACACACACACACACACACACACACACACACACACACACACACACACACACACACACACACACCTGTCTTGTCTAGGAGTAGAACCCCTACCTAACTAGTTTATTACACTACAGCACTATGCAGTTATAGTACGCGCCATGGAGATTACTGGAGTATGCCTTCCCCAAAGGTGTATATCACATTGGATGACATCAGCAGGATTGCCAAAGTAGGCCATTTGAATTGTAATGAGTGTGACTAGCCTAAAATGCATTGCTCCCTACACAGACAGTGACACACACACAGAACATCCACAACCGACGTGTGGGTATAGAACCCCTAACAGAGGTCTATATCACACTACAGCATGGAGCTGTTATAGGATGCACCACAGGGATTACTGGAGAACTCCTTCCCCAAAGGTGTATTTCACAATGGATGACATCAGAAGGATGGTCAAAATAGGCCATTTGAACTTTAATAAGTGTGACTAGCATATAATGCATTGCTCCATACACAGACATTGAAACACACACACAACATCCCAAACTGCCATGGGTGGAGATGGAACCTTACCACAGCTCTAAATCACACTACAGCAGTATGCAGTTATGGCATGCACTACAGAGATTACTGGGCACCAACCTTCTCAGAGGTGTATTTCTAGGTGGGTGACATCAGCAACCTTGCCAAAATTGAGTATATGAATTGTAAGGAGTGTGAGTACCCTATAAAGCATTTCTCTCTACACAGACAGGGTCAGATAGACAGACACACTTGCCATATCTGGGATTACGTACACCTACCTAATTACTTTATCACACTCCAGCATATGCAGTTACAAGATGCGCTACTGAGATTACTGGGCTACAACCTTCCCAGCAGTGTATTTCTAGGTGGGTAACATCAGCAGCCTTGCCAAAGTTAAGTATATGAATTGTAAGGAGTGTGAGTACCCTATAAAGCATTGCTCTCTACACAGACAGTGTCAGATAGACAATCTTGCCATATCTGGGATTACGTACACCTACCTAATTACTTTATCACACTCCAGCAGTATGCAGTTACAAGATGCGCTACTGAGAGTACTGGGCTACAACCTTCCCAGCAGTGTATTTCTAGGTGGGTAACATCAGCAGCCTTGCCAAAGTTAAGTATATGAATTGTAGGGAGTGTGAGTACCCTAAAAAGTATTGCTCTCTACAGTCAGACACGCACACAAAGTTGCCAAGTCTGGTGTTAGAACTCCTACCTAACTAGTTTACCACACTACAGCAACATGCAGTCATGGGACATGCCACAGAGATTACTGGGCTACAACTCTCTGAAAGGTGCATTCCAAATTGGATGACCTCAACAGGCTTGTCATCGTAGGGCTATGGGGAGGGCAGTGTGTGTGCATGGACCATAACCCATTCATCTAAGGGTTGACACGCCACATGTGAGCACACACGGGGTCATATTTCACAGGTACGTGTATACAGCTGTTAGATGACTACTTCCTTGTACAGTTATGTTGCACAGCTGACATGTGCACCACATAGTCTGTAATGCAGACAGATACTGGTAGCTAGTATCTGCAGTGAGTGACATCTGCACCTCTTGTGTTTGGGGCCCTTTGGCTGTGTGTTGGGTGGGACAGGCCTGGATGGCTTCTTGTCACAGTCACCCTCTTCCACACATCTATGTACATCTACCTTTGGCCTATTATAGTGTGTCGTCCTGACATATATGTCTGTATTCCTATCCACTGTGTGTGCAAGGCATGAGTGGTGCATACTGACGAGTGTCTGTGCTAACAACTGCAACTGCCAGATATGTCTGGTCCACTGGTGTTTGCAGACATGGCCTTCATGTGTTTGTGTGTGAGCATGCCCAGTATGGCCATCTGTATTGAATGTGTGGATCATGTCCAGGTTGTTTGTGCTGCAGTGCTGACCTTTGTGTTGTACACTGACAGGTAGCATGCTGTCTCTGCAGGGTATCTATCGAACATTTGGCTTTGACTGTTACTACATGTCTGCATAGCGGGGTGGGCACAACTGAGTATTTCTACATTTCTACACAGGATTGGGGGGCACACCTGACTGTTATTACATTACTATGTAGGATGAGGGTGCACACCTGACTATTACTACATTTCTAAACAGGATTGGGGGGCACACCTGACTGTTATTACATTACTATGTAGGATGGGGGGCACACCTGACTATTTCTACATTTCTACACAGGATTGGGGGGGCACACCTGACTGTTATTACATTACTATGTAGGATGGGGGTGCACACCTGACTATTAATAGATTTCTACACAGGATTGGGGGGGGCGCACACCTGACTATTATTACATTGCTATGTATGATGTGGGGGGCACACATGACACTTGTACACATTTGCTGTGACTGTACTGGTATGTCAGGTACTCCATTTCATTCTGTATTGCTAACTATCATACTGACTAGAGGGATACCAGTGTACTACAGATCATGGCATTGGTTGCCCTACATATTATTGTCTGACTTCCTACCATTTAGAACTACCATCCCACTGCCTGCCCTGCTGTGGTCTGTTTGTGTAGGCCTGGGTGGGTCATATGAACACACATGTCACTCAGCACATTTCCTGCAGTGTGTTTGTCACCCTGTGTAGTACTGGCTACTATGGTGATTCCAGTATGTGTTACAGATGTCATAGTGCCATTATGGGTGTCTACTGTCTGCTGCCATAACATTCAGCCACCCCATTTTGCATGCTCACATCCATACCATAGCTACAGGTAATGACACATTCTACTCCATTTGGCAATTGGTAGGTTGATTGACTTACCTTGAGTGTGTGCCAGACTTGCGGATGTTGCTGGAGGGCTACCTATGTTGGATGCACATAGTACACTCCCTATATATGGTTGAGCACAGGTAGTGTCATGTTTGGCATTCCTTTAACTGTATGTTAGAGTCAGAGAGAGGTGTCATTCCCTGGGTCCCTACTGTGTCAGTGCATGTGCTATGCATTGCCTCTTTGCCACAGCCATGGCATACTGGGCTTGCCTCCAGCTGCCTACTGGGGCAGGCTCAGGTTGGTCCTCCTCCATATCACTCTGTACCTGTGCAGACCTTGGCATTGGTGGGGAGTTGTGTGGCCCCGCCCCATGCTGTTCCTGCTGTAGCTCTTTCTACAGGATCATATTGTGTAGCATAGCACATACCATAATGATTTGGGTACTTGTAGCTGGTGAATACTGCTAGGCTTCACCGCATGTGTCCAGACACTGGAACTGTGACCTGAGCATACCTTGGTATCCACTGGGATGGGTTCCCCTTGGTCAGTTTGGTGTGTCAGGTGTGGCCGGCACAGCTCAACAATTTGCTGTAGGAGGTCTCTGTCCACCCTATAGCACTCCATTATCTCCAGCTCATGTAGCCCCTAGTAGGTTACCCTGGGTCTGTACACTCTCCTTCCCTCACTGTGGGTTATTCAGCAGCATTCACATCCTCACCACCCTCAGCCTCTTATACATGTTGTTCTATGTTGCCTGCTGCAGCCCTTCTCATTTTGTAGGTTTGTTTGTTAAAATTTCCCCTCTTGCATACACCTGTGGTGTAGAGTCTAGGAAAAGCCAGAGGGGAAGGTGTTTGCTCAGTTTATAGTTGTGTTCTGGGCTGGGCTGGTCTGCTGCCTGTGTAATTGGCTTATTCTGATACATTTTACCTGCCAGCTAAGCTAATTCTCCTTGATTACCTTCCTACTGCTGTTTCCCCTTCCCATTGCCTCCCTGTTTAAGACTGTGTGTGTGCCGTGCAAACAGAGTGCTCAAACGTTCACAGTGCTGCTATTTCCTGGTTTAACTTTTTATTTCTTCCTGTAAAACCCGGTGCGCGGCATGCACACCCGCTTAGGCTTTGTAAAGTGTGCTAGACAGGTTTAGACACACCCACTTGCTTAGCTGTGCTAAGCTAGGAGCAAACCTGAGCCACAGGGCTCCAATCTACTTGCAGTATGCCTGACATACACCCCCATGATGTCACGTACCGCCTAGGCTTGCACCAAGCTATTCCTACTCTTACACTGTTGGGATCTGACTCACATGCTGGGGAGAACTGGGATTCACTATCCTTCCCCTCATTTGCATAAGATTGCCCGCTAATGCAGTTACATGTGTCTCACTGTGCCTCCCCACTTAGTAACCACTACTCACTGGCCAGGTTGTCTTCTGCCTGCCATTGACTTCCATGGCAGAATACTGATTTTAGTTAAAATGCTTAATTTAGGTTCATTTTGTTATTTTGCCCTGATCCTGGTTGTGTGCTGCTGCCCTACGCTTAAACAGCTGAGATTGGCTAAAAAAAATAAATAAAAGTTGATTTTTTTATTTTTTGTATTGTTTGCAATGCCAGTGGCCTTATACTTGGCTATTGGCATGTTTACTACATGATATGCAGCTTTTATTTGGAGCTGTCATATCTCCGTTTTGGATTTTGCAGAAATGTACTTGGTTACTGAGTACATTTCTGCTGATTGCACTAGTCCTGCATGGACGGTCGCAAGCTTTCTGGATCACAAAATCACCTGATTTGCATGGATTTCTCCTGCAACTGGGGTGATTTTCATACAAGGGCTTCGTCCGTGCAGGATTAGTGCAGGAGCTTTCGTGCATTCCCCTGCAGGCTGCTCCTAGATCGCACGGCAGACATATTGCCTGCTTGAGCTCCTGCACCGATTTTACACTCCTGCAAACTTTTGAGAATCCGGGGGTATGTGTTTAGCTTGTGTGGTTACTAAAATCTTGTAAATTGTTAACAAAACATTACAAAATTAATATTTACTTTGTTTATTATGACATAAAATCTATTTGAATACCTAGACTCCAATGAACACTAACACTGCAAATATTTGTTTGTGCTGAACAGTTTGCCATTTACATTTGTTTTGTAACCTGTATAGATCCAGAGTTATGAACATGTGTTTGAAATATGAGCACATAACTTGATTTTGTCATAAAGCTCAGGAAGTTAGGAGTATAAACCTCCAGAGCTCCACTGGAGTGAATTTGTTAAGCAAATAATTTCCTGTTTTAATGCAACAATGAATTCAATGTCCTTTTGTAGGTAATCCTTATTTTGGAGGGCTCTTTCTTCTATTTTTGAATTTTCATTTTGGACATTTTTTATTTCCTCTTGTGTTTCCCATGTCATTACCCTAAAGGTCTCCATATCTATCCCAACTATTATCAGCTGCTGAAATAGAATGGCGTTTTCATCAGAGTTAGCTTCCCTGAAGCTCGGAAGCTCCAGCTGAATGTTGGTTTTTGCTATTCTTACAATATTCCTGTTTGTTCTCTGAAGTTCTTATTTTCTGTGATTTTAGATTTTAATCAAAATCAGTGGGTGATGAAGATTTAAGTGGCCATCTTGGTGCTAGGTGAACCTACATCAGTTTATTTCCTTTCTTTCTTTTCTTTCCATTTCTTTTTATAGTGTCTGTTACAGTTGCTTCCTTTTTTGCTTCTTCTTCTGCCTCACTTGTTAATTCAGAGTGCGCAGTTAAACCCAATATAACAGAAAGCATTTGTAATAAATTTACTGTAGATAGTATTGATGTAAGTCCCTTACTGAGCTTTTAAAATGATTGCTCTACCTATTTATTTCAGAACCGCAGTATGGTTAACACTTACGCCTCATAGCAAGAGGTTCTCCGGTTCGCTCCTCGACTGGGGTGCCTTCTGTCCGGAGTCTGTATGTCCTCCCTGTGGTCATGTGGGTTTCCTCTGGGTGCTCCAATTTTCTCCCACATCCCAAAGACATGCTGTAGGTTGATTGGACACTCTAAATTAGCCCTAGGTATGAGTGCATACATGTGTGTGCCTTCTGTGGAAGGTTGGGTGCCAGGCTGGCAACTCGACACCGTAAAGCTCCACTGCCAATCATGAGCAGACAAGGTAATCCACTGTGGTGACCCCTAATCGGGAAAAGCCAAAAGAAGAAGAAGTATGGTAAAAACTTAGTTCTGCTATGCACATAATCCAGACCACAGTTCAGTGAGCAGCACATTGAAAGTCAAACAAATTTCATTTGCTTATAATGTAATTTTCTTAAGTGTATTAGCATTTTAAAATAGGAATACTAACAAGTGTGTAGGGATGAAACTGAAGAATTTAATCAAGCTTGGCATTGAGTACTTGATTTCATTGCATTTCATGGGTTTAATCTTTGTGATCAAACTGTCTAAATCATGTTGTCATAAATTCCGCAGTAACACATATCCTCACCATACATTGCTACAATAATATATAAAACTGCATGTGGAAATAATAAACAAAAGTGCAGGCAACAAGCCCCATAAAAGGCTATGTCACAATGAATGCCACTTTATCTCATCCTAGAGTGTATTTCCTTTGTGTAAAATGAACCCTGCACTGTGATATGTAAATTAAATGACTTATTCCTTGTGTGACATTCAGAGCAAGATCAAGCACTATGTGATCTAGGCAGTTGCCTAGGGTCCACTGGCTTGGGGGGCACACTAGCTGGGATACCCCACTGACTAGGGGCTGCCACAAAACTTTACATTTCTCCTTTAAGGACACTGGATCCTTAGTAGTGTCTATACATGTGTTGTGCATGCACATTTAAATATTAGACCGGAGAGTGCAATTTTCAAGAGACAAGACAAGCATAGACTATGGAAAATTCATTAGAGAGGTAAAGGTGTGTGTGTGTGTGTGTGTGTGTGTGTGTGTGTGTGTGTGTGTGTGTGTGTGTGTGTGTGTGTGTGTGTGTGTGCAAAATGCCCCAGTTAGCGATAGCAGGATGGCTAATTCATTCAGGCTCAAATCTTGTACTATGAATACAGGACCCTAGAGCCTCCTCTACACCAACTGCTAAATTGTCATCAGCAAATGCATTTTAAGGACTGATAAGTTTCAATGCATTTTCAAGGACTGATGATTTTCTGTACATTTTCAAAGGCTGTTGAGTTTCTTTGCATTTTCAAGGACTATTGATTTTCTGTGCATCTTCACAGAATGCTGAGTTTGCATTTTAAGGAATGTTGAGTTTCAAGGGAAGAAGAGTTTACTGTTGCTCATTTTAAATCTGTTTTCAATGTGTAGCTGTTTTGCTTAGCAAATGGCCATAATCAGTGCTTGTGCTGTTACTTTTGAAAGCAGTGTTAGTAACACAGCAAGTAGCATACTTACCTTTGGTGCAGAAGGCAGTGGGTTTTAGCCCATTTTGTAGTTGGAGTGCTGACATTGCAGTCCCCCCTTTACATGGTGATGGGGTGCTTCACTCTTGAGTGGGACCTCCTTTGGATGAGATTCCTAGCAACTATGAACCTGTTGCTGTTTTGACACCTGTTCCCTACTGCAATATTATCAGCTTACCAATTTTTGAATGTAACATGGACAGTTTAATCTTCAAGGAAAGCAGGCACTGAATTTGTACATGAAACACTGTAATGTAAAGTTGTTTGCCAGCAGCAATCTCTTCAATAGTTATAGATCTCTTTAATGTGGAATTATTCAGATGACTTTAACTTCTACAGAGATTGTTATATATTAACTAATATTAATGGATGGTAATGATAGAAATTTGAGTGGCCTTTTGTGGTTGAAATGTTCTGTAATGGGTTGTTTTTTCATTATTGGTTCATAACATTTTGTTTCATTGCTTACAGGAAAAATGTTCAAACTCACAAATTAAAACACACTCTGACAAGTGGTACTGTGTTATAAAAGGAATATAATTTAATACAATCAGGATGGTGTATCAAAGAACGCATGCATGTGTGCAAAGTAAGAAAATATGTGCAAGGGGCTTATGGTTTGAAAACAGCCCAAAGGTGAACGTAATCTGCCAACTGTATTCTCCTTGACTGTGTTTCTATGCCATTTCAATGACTGCATGTTTCAAGGGCAGCCAAGCTTACTGTTCATGCTAAGTCTGTTTTCATTGTGAGACTGTATTGTTTTATATAGCAAATGGTTATCAGTGTCTGTGCTATAAAATTTGAAATAAAAGTTTTAAGTATCTCTAATCATTGTAGAAGTAAAGAAGAAAGTAGCATGCACACTGACAGGTTTGAACTGTGTTTACAGTAAATGGAGAGAAATAGCAATGCAATGGGACACAGGAATGGTTGTGGGGGTGCTCCCAAAGGGGCTGTAGTTGGGGGCTCTGATCCATTACCCTGCCTAGGCCCCATTTGACCATGATCTGTATGTGGTGGAATTTGAATATTTAGTCTACCTAGTGTACATGGCAATGTGTCTGCATGACATCTCAGCATACTTTCTTAGAGTTTGCCTTATAATCTCAAATATATTTTGAGAAAGTACAGACCACAGTAATGGAAGTCATGCCTTCTTTTAATTTCACAAGCTTCATAACATTTACTTGAATTGCAATAGATGACAACTTACTGAAATCATTTTTGCAATACACAGCATAAATACTATTGCTCTGCAAAAACAAACCAACTCTGTTGTCAAAGCTGAGGCAATACAGGATGAGAATGACACAGGACAGGAATGACAAGAGACATAGCAACCCTGAGTAGTAAAGCAAATTTCTGTGTGTGTGTGTGTGTGTGTGTGTGTGTGTGTGTGTGTGTGTGTGTGTGTGTGTGTGTGTGTGTGTGTGTGTGTGCTGGCAAATGAATTTGTAGTGTTTCACAAAAGCAACTCATTTAGCCTTTCTCTCACTCTCTCTATCTCTCTCTCTTGTTGCATAGTTGAAACAAAAACACCCCATACAAGTTTAGAGGAGCAGGGTGATGATGATGATGTTGATGATGAATACAAACTAAAGGGGGTCACTAAAACATATTCAACTTCCATGGCTCTCAGCACACTCAATTTGTTCTAAGTTTGGGCTCAAACAAATGATAAAATGATACTAACCACTTTGCTGTAGGGGCACTAGTGCTGCAAGATCAAGATTAGGGTTGGTGTAATGGTTAAAGTACTTACCTCACAAGCAAGAGGTTCAGGGTTTGATTTTTTCCCAAGGGAAATTGTCTAGTGTTAAAATAGCCAACAAGGGAAATTAGCCTAGTACTTACCTATGTGTAAAAACTCATCTGTTTCTGACCATAATGATCCTTTAGTTATTTCATGCTACAACAGATCTAGTAGGTTACTCACTTACTGCAGCCTACCTTAACAAATACAACAAATACAAGCATGTTGTGAAATGTAAAGTCTGCTATAAAGTACACATAGTAAAGTTCATATTTACAAAGAGACATTCATGCAATGAAAAGTACTTGCTTCAGTAATAACTAAGTTTATGAGAGGCATGGAGCATGGTAATGAGGTAGTCACTGATAGTATGTAGTAAGGTGGATATATTTTATTTATGCTGGGCCATACTTGTTCACCAACTGCCAAAATGTAGAAAAACTAGAAAAAATGTTCACCTAGTAGATTAGCTGAATATTGACTGTTTTAACATGCTAAGAGGTGTTACAGGGGCAGTGGCATTGCAGAGACCAGCTGCAAATATGTTTAGTTTCCTGTGAAATGAATACGCTTTTGGAAACAATGAAAGGAACACTAGAAATACAGGAGCAGTGTTTTCACATTAAAGTACAGGAGTAAAGGATCTTAAAGGAATTATAACATCACAAATACACAGCTGTCTCAAGAAATCTGGCATGTTTTAGACAATTCATACAATCAAGTCATTTTTTTTTCTTTCATGCCAGCACAGGATTGAGCAAATGCACACACCATCACAGATCATCCTGCATACAGGTTTTGTACTAAGCAAATGGAGAACAGCTACATTCATTACCCTGGATAAAGGAGGACCTTCTGTAGACCCAGGCAATTACAGATCCATAAGTCTGGTCAGCCTCATATGCAAAAACATGGAAAGACTTATCATGCGACTGTACAATAAAGACATAGAGAGCCTCCAAAGTCTGGACCTGTCTCAGTATGAATTTGTCAAGGGTTGGTCATGCTTGCAGTCACTAGTGAAATCCGCTAGGATTCTGTGCTAGGACCTTCCCTGTTTGACATTTACTTCTCTGAAGTTAAAGCCAATGGCAAACTGGTATGATCCCAGTTATTCTCATTAGGGGTAACATAATTATTGAGCATGTAGTGTGTCTGGTCAATCCATAACCAAATGGGTGTGTTATTTTGAGCACAAAAAAGGAAATGGCTAGGCATAAAATGGCCCACAAGGGCAGCTAGTATAGTGCTTACCTGTGAAGACTACCTTTGCAGATGACTGCAGTCTAGGAACAGTCATTGAATCCCAAAATGACTTAGTCATCTTGCAGGAAGGTTTGCCCCAAATAAATAACAGGTGTCAAAATCATGTACTGAAAGTAAATTGAAAAACTTATTATCATATCCTTTGGGAAGTCTTAGATCCAATGGAACTACCACATTGACAACACACCCCTAAGAGCTGACCCATTTGTTTGGGATTTGGGAAATTATGAGGACAGTGACCTAACTTTTGACTAATGTGTCCACTGTCATAAGGAAGCCCTTCTATATTGTACACCTTATAAACAATAGGATTGTGTCTAGTTCTAGGGATGTCATTGTCCCCCTTTACTCAGCCCTCTTTAGGACAATCATTTTTAATGCCCTTTATGGCATGTATGTGTCCAAATATATGCAGCAACTGGAATGCCCACACAGATACTTAACTAAAAGGATTCAGTGTCTAAACAATATGTCCTACATTGACCACCACAAAACCTTGCTACTATACTTGATATGATACAGACTGCTAGGAGGTGATCTGGGTCTAGCATATAATGTGAATATAGGGAAATATTGCTAGCACAGCCATCTGGAATTTTGTAAATGATTCTATGTCATTTGTGAATATTGATATGATTTATACTATACTGCATGTTATGTACTGAGCTAAAATATAACCACAGCATGCCCTACTGACTTAGAACAGAAATGCATATAAGCTATATATCTGTGCAAATGTATGTTTTAACAGTAGAAACTAGAACATACATGAGTTAACTTGCAAAACTATGAGGATGAGTTGAAATTGAATTGCTTTACAATTGTGCTATAAAAGTTTTCTCTCAGTTTCAGTGTAGCAGACACAATGTCTAGAGCTAGAAGTTTTTGTATTGTCTTGAAAGAGATGTAATTACTAGGTTTAAAATGTAAAAGTGTTTTATTATTTTACAACTTCTAAGATCTGCAGAGAGAAATATATGTTTCACACAGAGATGTTACATTGTGTTAGTTTCTGTTTTAGCCTGGGAACTGAAGTCAGGTGACAAAAAGTGGTGTCATCCAAGCTAACCCAGTAGTGACACTTGATATTAATTTAAGAACTCTCTCAGAGATGGACAGTACATTTTCTATTTTGTCTTGGACCTAGCAAGAACATCCACTCATCATCATCATCTGCACTTGCCTTCTGTAAGTAAGATTTAGGGCACAGTATTTCTTTTAGATATAGATAAGAATATAGTAAAGATTAGTTTAGATTTTTTTTATTTATTTGAGACTGTCCTGCAAAGTTGCTTTAAAATATTTCCTGGGATTCTGAACTCTGAATTTACTGTGTTGATGTACTGAATATTGTCTTGCTCTTTTATTATTTATTATTAAATATATTTAAACCTATAATTGAGGCTATTTGTGAGACATATTTATGCTTGCATATGTATTTGCTGACACTGTGCAGGCCACTCCTAAGTAGCCTTGCAAATCTTGGTCAAAACTAACAATTGGATTTAGAGTAACATTACACAGTATGATTGGGCACTCTTTGCTAAGGGCCTTAAAAGAAGCTGGTAAGTAGTGGTAGGTGGCAGTGGAAACTACCTTATAATCTGGGCAGAAGGGGGTATAGCTAATAAATCTGTGCCAGCCTTTCCCAGGTGTGTGTGTGTTTGTATATAAATCAGATCTAAGTGTGCATGTGTCAGCTACTTGGACAGGGACACAAAGCACTGGTTGGACAGAGAGTGTGCTAGAGGTTTTGGCTTGGGTTCTCAGCTGAGATCTCAAACCTATAGCTGTGCCAGTGGGGAGTCTTATTGAGGATTTGGAAAAAGAGGGAGAAACCAGCCCCAAACTGACTATGATCTCTATGTGCTCTTAAGGAAAATTGCACTTTAATGTGGGTGTACTTGTCATTCTCCCAATGTGTACATCTCCTAGATGTTGCTAGTGGTGAAGACTGAGGCTCCTTGATTACTGAGCCAGTGCTGGGGCATCACACAAAGTATCCTGCCAACCCAGTACTGATGGATTTATTGCACATCAGTAAGTCAAATTACATCAAAAATACTCAGTCTTTGGATCTAAAACTCTACTACAACATCTCCAAACACAGTCAATAAGTGATAACTTTCAACTTAAAATGGAAAAAACAAATCACCATCACAAGTGAACTTAAAATGAAAAAAGTTTGGATGCACAGGTATATGTCACAGTGACACAACTGCTCTGGAACAGACTCCCCATCTACATAAGAAAAAAAGCGTATCCCTATTCATATTCAAAAACAACTTAGATCACTGGATGAGAATCAGAAATCTCCTGAACTACAAATGGAAAGAGGCAGATCCTAAATGCTTTATCCCATGCACAGGTCCTTTCAAATTTTCTATAGTATGATTCCAGTTATTCTCACTAGGATAGTATGTAATTATCGACCACGAAATTGTTATGGCCAAGCTAGCTCCAAGTGGGATAAATTAATTCAAACAACAAAATGGAAATTGTCTAAGCTTAAAATGGCCTTCAAGGGCACTTATCCTATTAATTGCCTAAGATCCTATCATTGTACGGACATCCACTGTTTGTGAAAATAAGTTTCTTTTGTGTCTAAATAAAGGAGTTCTCAACAGTTAAGCTAACTACCCAGATAAATGGCAATGTAGGTAGTTATGTAACATTCTAGCAGAGATGAGGCAGAGTGGTGTTTCATTCAGACTATAGCTGTTTGTATGATCTCATCTCTCTTAGAATTTTTGTTCAGAATCACAGAGCCTGCAAACAGATTAAAACTACTATAGTTTTCAAAGACTGCTCTGTTATACAGTTTGCACACTACTCACATATGAAGCTCATTAACAAACAGTACTATACGTGTTCTGAAGTGATACTACAAATGTGGCCACAGCATTTTGAGACATCCCTATATAAGGATTCCAAGAAAGTCAGTCTACTGAAATGGAATATTCGGTAACACAGAAGACTACAGAATACTGCTACTGTTGTGTGTGGATGTGTTCATATGTGTGTGTGTGTGTGTGTGTGTGTGTGTGTGTGTGTGTGTGTGTGTGTGTGTCTATGTGTGTGTGTGTGTGAAAACACTTCATGGTCAAGAATGCAGGTGATATTTGTTTAAAATTATGGAAATAGAAGGTTAAGGATCACATTTTTTTAATTATTCATAAGAATTTGGATGAGACATTAAACTGAGTTGTCATCTGCCTGAGTTGTAGCACAGATGGATGTAAAATAACCATGATCACTTATTGAAAAGAGTAGGGACATTTGCACTAGTGTCCTGGCCTAATTTCCCTAAGTCAATATAAATTCCACTGTCACTATCCCCTGGAAAGATGCCACTTGACTAGTGGGCAGACCTGGTTAACAAAGGAAAAATACATAAATAAAAATCATATAAAGTATACCAGGGTCTGAACCCAGTAGTTCTAACCTTAGAGGAACAGGAGAAGAAGAAGAAGAAGAAGAAGACTAGATGAGTCAGCATATTTGTGTGTGTGTGTGTGTGTGTGTGTGTGTGTGTGTGTGTGTGTGTGTGTGTGTGTGTGTGTGTGTGAGAGAGAGTGTGTGTGTGTGTGTGTGTGTGTGTGTGTGTGTGTGTGTGTGTGTGTGTGTGTGTGTGTGTGTGTGTGTAGGGGGGGTAACATTGACTCAGAGCACTTAAGTCATGTCTTCAACTCACACACAGACACACAGACACATGCACATATTTGCTGCAAATGATTTATTGCATTGCATGTTGCTAACAGCAACACAGCTACATCAGTAGGTCTGACTAATGCAAATGGCTTACCTATTCATTTGCACTAGTACGATCACTGAGTTGGACTGAGGTTGAGAATTTAATGCCACGGTTTTACAGCAATGTATTGTAGTGTATTGTATGAGCCTACCATGCAAGTTTTAGTGATTTGTTCCCTTTTCTTCACTGTGTGGTTTGACCATGGACCTGGCATGTATCATTTCATGAAGGATGGTTGTTCCCCCCTGCAAAAAAGAAAGAAAGAAATGGCTGTGTTTTTATTGCATTTTGGCTCTATTTTGGCACGTGATTTGCAATGAAAAGTGAGCTGAGCAACTGTGCTTTGATTATGCACAGGGAAACCGCTGCAAAAGTTGCTCTGTCTCCTGTCCTGGTAATTGAGTTTGTTGCTGCCAGATATTCTCACTGGCAGTTGTGGACACCAACAGAAATTTAACATGAGGCATGCAACAGACTGAATGGGACATGGCTGTCTGGTGCTGTCTGGGGGAACAGAAGTTTGAGAAGGAAACCCTACGAAGAATTCCAGAACAAACAGATAAACAAGGACTGTGGAAGCATAGCAACAGGTCTGAGGCCATGCTCTAGGGACAGTGCATAACATGATACAGGAGGAACCTCTTGTGCAAATGTGAATCCTTGTGAATTGCCTCTTTCTCATTTGCATGTAGCCCAACCTGTTTGAGTGACTGTGATCACTTTACCATTGGGAATCCTATAATAAATACAGGAAACATGCAAAAAGGATTATTTGACAGGTGAAACCTACTCGCAAAGTATTATTCCCTTTTCTGGGATTTGCCAGAACAGACCCATGCCTAATCTAGGTCCACTTTCATTTCACTTGCACTGATGTGAATCATCAGTGATTTTCATGTCTTTCCTGATTTTAGTTACTTCAGATGTTTACTTTTTTCTTTTAATGCTGTGACAAGAATGAAACCCATTCCTAGATAACTAAAGTTCATGAAATCAAAATTACTCCAGTCTTTTATGTTTACTAAGAGTGGTTTTCTAATCACATGCAGTATACCTAGAGTTGTTCTCTTCCACTAAATTATAGGTGTTACTTGTTTTAGTAGCATATTTAAATATGCATGCAAACTATTTTTACCATTATATTTACTCACACTACTATCTGAGCTATCCTTGTGTTCTTATTTCACCTTGTTCTGAATTCTACTTGCATATCTTAACATACTCTCTGGCATTCAATAAAGTCCATGCAGGAATCGTGTTATTCCTGCATGGAGTAAACCATGTCCATTTACCCTTAGCTTTAACAGCAGAGCGCCTTGCATATTCATGAAGGTGCACTACTGCCAAGGCTAAATGGACATGAACACTACTGAGAGCAGAGGTCATGTTAAAGTAGCGCAAACACATCTAACACACCCCCTGCACTCAAAAAGTGCCATGCAGCACTTTTTAAAAGCATTTCAGTGTCCGCGGACAGTGAAATCAAATAAAATGAGTAAAACAGTGTTTTCAGACACTAAAATAGATAGGGGAGAAAGAAATCAAGGCAGGGGGTGTGTGACAGAACCTGTCACACACCCCTTTTATTATCAAGGTGCCATACAGCACTTTGAAAGCAGGAGATAGGAAGCAATACAGGGGGTGTGTGACAGGCACTGTAACACACCACCTACATTGTCAAACTGCCATACAGCACTTTGCGAGTGCTTTCAGTGTCCCTGGACACTGAAAGCACCTATCCCAATAGAAAGCAATGCAGGGGGGGTGTGACAGTACACACACCCCCTGCATTGTCAAAGTCCCATACCGCACTTTGCAAGAGACACTGAAAGCACCTATCCCAATAGGAAGCTATTTAGGGGGTGTGTGTCAGGTAATGTCACACAGTTCCTGCATTGTCAAAGTGCCGTACGGACCTACCCCTCAATTGTACAGGTTTCTGAAGAATGCCCAGATGTCTGCCTCACATACCTATCAACCTCCTAGAGCAAGAAAGCTGTACAAAGCCATAAATAATGGGGGGGACAAAGGCCCAAATATAGGGACAGTTTTTAAATATTGGACTTAGAAACTTGGAAAGTTGATAGAATAAAAGGTTTGCATTAGCATGGATTTCCTGAAGGGTATGAAGTCTGAAACCCAAATGTCTGTCATTATGTTCTGACTTAAACCCCGAGTGATTTGCCAATGATTTGCTAGAAAACCACAGTCACACTTTATAAGTTTGTAAGAGCAATAATTAAAATCTGTCGCTATCTGTCCTCTTACAATTTCCCTTAGTGTGACTGACAAGGAGTACAGAAACATGTACATAAAATGGGTTTATTATTTTTTTTCCATTCTAAGGTGTGTAAGCATAGCTGAACAGATGTGCTTGTTATGGCCCTCTGCCCAGCATTGCTTAAACATCCCATAGGAGATAAATACAAATATACAGCTAAAATTCTAATAACAAGATAGTATTGTGGTTAGAGTCCTGGCTTTGCATGCAGGCGTTCATGGTTCAAGTACTAAAACAGTCACTTTATTTTACATGAGAAAGCAATGTTAAAATTATTATATTTATTTAATTATGTAGTAATTGATATTTGTCAACCAGGGTAGTGCAGCTGGTCTAAAGTGGAAGTGTGAGTGCATATAACATGTGGAATCACCCATATATACACAAGTGTCCCATACAGTATAGTCACACCCCAGAGTAATGTAATGAAAGCACATAGAGGGACGTCATGTAAAGTAAATCATTTACAATTACTAATATGTCAGTAATGATTAATTAAGTCATTATTCTGATATTTTCTAAAAATGAAAAGTGAGCAATGGTTAGCAGTGCTGAGTTGTGCTTAGCTGGAGCATATCTTAGAGATAAATACCAAGGAGCAGTCAACTCAGCTAAGTGGATTTGCACACTGTTAAGCAATGCTCAGCAATTACCCCTTTAAGCACTGTTCAACCTAGCTTAGCACATTTGCAAAAGGCATCTGTATAAAGCCTGACAAAGTGGTGGGATAAAGGGCAAACAATACTGATATATTTGAAATATGGCTGTTATAAGCATAGAAGTCTGCTAGAGTAGCATGGTTTGATTTAACATACATTTTCTGATAGATTCCAGGTATCATCATTTACTGATGTCAATGCTCACATCAAAGCCAGTGATTTGTCACAAACCTACAACTGTTATGGGGGAAGAGACCAAACATATGATCCAAGCATTTGGACAGTGTCTAGACATCTGGACAGTGTAGAGGTATGACTGCAGTCATGTAACAGAAGAGAAAAAACAATGAGAGCTGCCAACCATTTCACCTAGGACCTTCTGAACCACAGTAAGACCAACACAACACTACCTGAAATCAGCTCTGGGGAATTACTCATGTATTTCCAAATATTTCATGCACTACAGGGATGAAACTGTAGGAAAAAGCAGACATTGGTGAGAAATTATCCTCCCACAACCATTTGCACTACAGTCAAAGCAACATACCAGTACCCCAAATGAACTCTAGAGTAGAACGACTGTTTGAACAAATATATCCTGATTGCCAGTCACGCACTACACAGACATATATTGGCCCAACTCACAGTCTACTGGGAATCCTGAGGTGTTAAGGACATTTCTCAGTCTGCCCCTACAAACATATACATCTGATAGATCACCAGCAACTGTAGCTGCATGCACAGTCAGATAGCAAAGGATCTATGACACCCACATCTGCTACTCTCCCTACTCAGCCCAACAAGCATTTACACTCAACACTGCTACACAATGTTGGCAGTCTGTTAACAATGACCTGGATTTATTTGTACAAAACAACAGTGACAATAGCCTGGATGGTTGTCCTCACATAACTGTGGACAATAATACCATCAACACCAATGAAGCTGAAGTGCGAGTAGTGAGACCGAAAAGCCAAAGAAGGCAGCACAAAACAAACTTTACACAACACAGAGATATTTTTGATTGTTTAAAAGCCAAATATGACTTACTTCAATTTTGGCAGTAGATGATGCTACATTTGTGCTATTACTGTTAATAATGCTGAATGATCTTTTTTTTTTTTAACCAACAACATGGTTAACATGGACAATATTTATGTATTTCATTATGTATTAACATTAAAGGGTTAAGGAGGGTTAAGGTTTGTACAATGTTGTTGAGGTGTTGTTGAGGGTTCTGGAGTTAATTTCTATTTTCTATTTTTTGTGGTTTTATTTTAATGCAATGCAAGCCATTATTACAATGAGATTGATGAGATGAGTGCAGTCTGATGAAAACATCAATAAAGCTATTTTAAATGATTTATCACAACATGAACATAGAATTGTAGAAGATCAGAGAGACATGAATCAATGAAAAATGTTATAATTCAAAAACTTCAGGGGAGGGGGGGTCTTTCAGAACAAAACAACAGCCTGATTTAGTAGATGGCATTAATAATTAATATGTGGACTGGGACACTGAATGGTTATTTTTTCAATATTTTTTATTCAATGTATCTATAGAGTTTGATTGTTTTTTTTGATTTATTTTTTGTTTTCCCACACAAAACACAAATGCATCTTTATACTTTTGTTGGGTATTAAGTTGTTCATCCCAAAAAGAATTTTGGAGCTTTTTTTTAAGGGTAATCACTAGATTGTGAGCCATTATTACTTAAAAAAAGCACTTTTAACCATATACACTATACCCAGCTTAGAAACTTTGAGTCTAAGGTTGGTGAAATTAGAACCCATTTAGCAACAAGACATTTTCATTCCAATCTAACACCAGAAGAAAAAAACACATTAAGAACTATCAGTGACAATCCCGATTTGAGAAAATAACTGAAATAATGGTTGTGATGGACACAATCCATTATGAAGGAAAAATGATGGAGTTATTAAATGACTCAGATAAATATGTTAGGGTTTCCATAACCAACTGATATTAACATAAGCATAGAAAATTCAGGTATTGTTATACCATTGCAATGTAATAGTCCATTGATAAAAATATATATAAATATTTAATAGTAATATATACTAAGAATATTTTAGAAACACCTTAACTTGATGGAAGTAGTATTAAGGTGAATATTTTAAACAAGAAAAGGCGTTAGTATGGGGGGCATTGTGCACACCAGCTTTATAAAACAATTATGGGCTTTTTTGAAGAAAATAACTTATGTGAATAGTACGCCTACTTTTTTAAATTTCACTTCAAAAATGATATCAATATAAATATATATGTATTTTGTATATAAATATTAAATAAATATTAAAAATATGCTTAATAAGGTGTCTGTTAAAATGTTAATGTTAAAATGTTAGGCAATGATGAAATATATATATATATATATATATATATATATATATATATATATATATATATAAAGAACTATATATATATTTAACAATATAAGTAACAAACCAAAGGGTTATATAAATGTGGAAAATGTAATTATTTGCCAACTGTGAGCAAATGGAATAATTTATATTGGATAAAATGTACATGTTTCTATGTGGAAAATCAGGCAAGGAATATATGAGCACCTCTATGATGTCAAATTAAGCCAAGTTGTTACACTAACCAATAACCAGGGTGGAAATTTATTTGGGAAACATTAATTGAATATAAGGAATTGTATTGGCAGCTCCTTTTGGATGCAAACCACAGTTTTGGGCTTAATGACATGGTATCCATAGCCCCGGTCTTAAAACTGAGGGCAGCAAAGCTTTAATCTATTTTCCTTGTTATGTATATTAGGATGGTGTTTCAACTTTAGCCACAAGATGGTGCAATGATGTTTTTTTATTTTCATCCCTAAAGAAGAATAGTAATCAGATTTTAAAGTGTTTTAGTAAAATGTTTTTAACATATTTTTAACATTTTTTATTTATTTATTGAAAATCAAATCAGCGATTAGGGAAATGTATGAGACTTGAACTAGTGACATTTTTTAACTTGGGATTCTAACATTTTTAAGGAAATTTATGTACTTTTTCAATTAATTATAATTATACTTGAACTGTGATGCAAAACGATTGGTTAATTGATTATTACTTTATTTTAAATGTTATATAAATACACCTACTTTGTAATATGGTTTACACTACTGAAGAAGTTGGCGACGAAAACGTTTTGTGGAATACGTTATTGGAGTGTTTTCTTTGATTCACTAACAGCCTTTCAGTTTGTTTTGGTGGTGTTCCTATCGAGGTGGTTGGACCAACTCACAGTCTACATTTTTGGGACCTGGATTTAAGGACATTTCTCAGTCTGCCCCTACAAACATATACATCTGATAGACCACCAGCAACTGTAGCTGCATGCACAGTCAGATAGCAAAGGATCTATGACACCCACATCTGCTACTCTCCCTACTCAGCTCAACAAGCATTTACACACAACACTGCTGCACAATTTTGGCAGTCTGTTAACAATGGCCGGACATACATAACTCTCAACTGTACAGATTTCCACAGAAAGTCCAGGGTGTTTGACCATATTTATGGTCACTGCTGCATACCACTTCCAGGAGTCTGCTAAGTCACTGGGATGATATCAGGAATGCAGTCACTAAATCATGCTATACCATACCTCTGAATGTCTTACTGCAAGATATCTGGACAAAGCATGACATACTTAGGGGACAGGGGGCTGAAAAGAGGGACATATCTCACATAATGATGTTACAAACTATAACAGTTGCTGGTGTTACAGGGTTTGTTGTAACATAACATCCCAGAAGGATATGATGTCTGAAATACTAATGGATGTCAATATTCACTGACTACAATCCTCACATTATCCTGATTTCTCAAAAACAGAAATTGTCTGAAGAACAGACCCAACATAACAAGCAAACCTCTGGGCAGTCTGTGGACATCTGGATAGTTGAGAGGTATGTCAGAGACATATCACTGTCAGATGTCAAGTTACAGAGAAAATGCATGTCCAGACAAACCCTGTTAATCTAGCAATCTTCTAAGTGTATAACAGCAATACTTACTTACAATCTGTACCCGATTCTGGAGCTTTGCCCCCATGTTTTTGGGCTGTCTCCACATGTCTTGTCCTGAGAGATACTTCTACCTACTGTCTGTGAATTTGTAGCCCAAACACCTCCATAATGTCCTTCACACAGTCAAGGAAAGGGGGCAAGGCCCACATGAAGGACTTAATGATAGCACTGTGCTGTTGTGGCATTGGCTAATGGAAAGACAACACAGCTGCTCTGGATGCAAGTAGCAAGTGGGAGACACCAATTGGTGCACAGGCCATCACTTGCTCATGAGCATTACCTACAAAATGCAAGCTGCTGCCTATGTAACACAGGTCTGAATCCATCTACACAAAGACAGACTGCATCTACACAAACCTAACCATTTGCATTATTCTGAGGAAACTCTTCAGCACTATAACTGGTATGTCAATCACATAAGCTTGTAATGGAATGCAGAAGGAGGGATGCAATAATCTGAAATAGGAAGTTAAACACTAGGTCACAACAAGATCTACTGGACTCACATGCTGCTGTCCAGCACCTATGGCCATTTCTGCTTGCCCTGTCTGCAGTGACATGGATCACATATCTAGACCCTGAGCTACCCCAGCAAAGTTCAGCTCATGCATGACTACTACTGCAGTGTCTGTTGTCCAATACTGATTGTGACACTGCTAGGCCAGCTACCTGGGATGTTGTAAATATTCATATGTCATCTGTGAATGCTACTATGATGCATATGCTTGTCTTACAAAAGCAAGAGACTTATACAGAGTATGTGCATAGTATACAACAGGCACAGAAGTGTGTGTTGAACTGTATGCTATATACTGAGCCAATACCTGACAACTGTCCAGAGTTTTGCAGACTGACCACATGTCTGCCTCATATATGAGGTCAGTGCCTCATACAGTTGTGTATTGTCTGGCACATCAACGGCAACCCATTGAAGACAGAAGTCATAACATAATAGCTTACATTTTATTGTCAGATGTCATATCCTGCAGAGTAGACCTGTGAATGATTCAAAGTCTTTGCTGGCAACAAAGTGTGTTTCAGCTAGATTCATAAAATGACACTATTTCCCACCCTTTTCCCATCAGTGATGTGTGCGTTTGTGCAGATGTCTTGCTCTAACAGGAGCTAGGTGTCTTAGCATGAAACCCATGTCAATGCAAGTGTACCTTGTCCTGTAGGATGCCGATATTTGTGCAGTCACTGACCTGCTTTGCTGTGGAAAGCACACTAACCTTGCCAGGGTACTCATCTCATCATACGTCTAGACCCCAAATGGAGGGCTGCCACAGGAAGCGGGGTTTTAAACATTATCATACACATACACGCCTCCAGGCTGGTCAAACAGTATGACACATGCGAGACATCCCAAGTGCAGTTAACAGTTGACAAAACACCTACTCAAATCATAGGTAGCTACAGGCCTCCAACCATGACTATGGACACTCACCACATCTATTGGGACCTGTTGGAAACTGCCAGGATTCAATCGTCTGCCCTGCTCCTGGGTGATTTCAACTACCCAACCATAATGTACATGACATATGCCACCTGAACATGAACACGCAGAGATTCCTTGGCTTTGTCAATGGCAATGCAGTGGATCAGCCAGTCAACACTACTACGAAAGGTGGAAATATCCTGTACCTGGTCCTAACCAGCATGAGTAGCCACTGTCATCCTCCTTGGTAAGATCTGACCACACTGCCATCACAGTTCAGGTCACCATCTCCCCTGCCCCCCCTTGTCAGGGTCAAACAAAATAAACTTTACACAAATGACTACAAATCTCCTCAGAGCAGGTAGAAGTAGCTTTACAACCAACGTCCCATCAGTTGGAACTAACAGTAGTGTCTAAGCCAACACAACAATATTATGTGAGCACCTACATAGCTGAATGGACTCAGCAAAACCTGACAGGACAACATCAGCTCCCTCAAGGTAGTGTAAACATCCATGATGGACAGCAGCAATACACAAATACCATAATAGATGGAAATAATTGCTGGACAAGGCCAAGAAGGAACAGGTGCCTTATTAAAAGCAATGTCACCTTGGCCTGCACAAACAAATAAGGTCACAGGTCAGTTACCCTATGGCTATCTTTGAGTGCAAATTGGACACATCCACCAAGATTAACCACTAAGCCTTCCACACATATGTATGCAACCCCAGAGGCAACCCACAAATCTGCTCTGTAGTGGTGGTCAATAACACCACATACACATATGACATAGATATAGACAACCTGCTGCAGACAGGTGAATTGTAAACATCACCCCCCTGTTCCCCCCCATCGGTACACATGTGCATGCACAGCACTGGCCCCCTCTCCTCATTCATCAGGAAGCAGGTTTGTAATGCCCTCTCAAAGGCAACACACAGAAATCTCCATAGGCCTGATACCATCCCTGGCTGTATCCCACATGAACTCAGGCATGAGCTCTCAGATCCATTATGCACTGTAGTCAACCAAAGCCTGAGAACTGGTGTCATCCCATCTGCACAGAGGACAGCCACTGTCATCCCTATACACAAAGGCAGAGCAATCCACTGACCCAGCCACAATCATATGCACATCAGTCTAACTAGCCTGCTCTGCAAGGGCATAGAAGGCAATATCAAGGGCATTATGAACAGGGACATTGGGAACCTCAAAATGCCTGAGCCGGCACAGTGTGGTATTGTCAAAGAGAGCTAAGGCCTGTTAAAACTGGTTGACTTCTCTGAAGTGGTCAGCAAACACAAGGACGAGGGGAAGATGGTGAACAACACCTACCTTCACCTAGCCCATTTCTATCACAATAATCCCCCAGGTGGCATCAACCTGTATGTTACCAGCTGGGTAGCTAGCTGGCCAATGATAGTACCCACTTGGTCAAAGTAGTGGAACCCACCTATAGTAGTGGAGTCTTCCAGAGTGGTGTATCCCAATGATCATCTGGGGGCCTCTACTGTTTGAGATATACATATCTGAGGTCCCTCCCACCCTCCAATCCAGTTACATCTTACACTAATCCCACTACAAACAACACATACCCATCCAGCATACCTTCATCCTTACACACAACTGGCAAGGAATCCTAATTGTAGTATTCACTCTAAAGACTAACATGTTACCCACACTTATATCCATATCACTAGCTCTAATGTCACTAACCTTCCTCACTTCCATACAAACAGACCAACCACTGCACAATTACTCTTATCACACTACCCACACTAGCCCACCCTCTCAAACCCACTCATACTTCTACATCTGCCCTACAATTATAAATCTCACAACTGCATCTTACTCACATAAGATCAGAACACCAACTCATTATACTAGGAAAAGCACACATAGACCAAGCTCACAAACAATTGATATTAAAAAGCACCTGCTGACACTCCTACAAAAACTGCTAACCTCTGGTGACATACACCCAAATCCAGGTCCCCTCACAGCCAAACAGACATCTGACCTTCTGATCCTAAATCTCAACATAAGAAGTATCACCAACAAATTAACAGACCTGCATGCATTCATAGCCCACTACAACCCTGATATACTCACCATCCCAAAGACCTGGCTAAAACCCAGTATCCAAGATGAAGACTTCCTTCCCCCCAGGGTATAATACACTTAGATGTGATAGAACAGGCAGGAAAGGAGGAGGAGTAGCCATTCTCTTTAAAAACACCCTTAACCTCCAGCTCCTGCACACCACACCACCCATATTTCAAAATGCTGAAGTCTTGTTCTCTGTCCTCTCCATAAGAAACACCAAGAAAATCAATATAATATGCTGCTACATACCCCCCAGGCAATAACTCACTCATAATAGAATAAATCTTACACTGGACAAAGGACAGCCTACCACAGGAAACAATCCTTCTATGTGACCTAAACACTGACTGGATAGCCTGCAATTCCAGCAGCCCCTCTACACATATCAACTTATATCGGTTCTCTCAACTAATTGAAGAACCCACTAGAATAGACAAGTAAACAAAAAAAAAGAATCTATACTGGACTGGACACTGACCAACTATCCCAAGCAAAACTATACAGTAGGCTGTCTCCCAGATGATCTAAGTGATCATCTCTCCACTTTCCTACAACATAAACTTGCCAATCACCCCAAACCAGTTGTCTACAAACTAGTACAAGATGATTGTAATCTTATCCCACAATACCTAAATACTGTCCTAAGCCACTGCAACTGGGAACCACTATGAACTCAAGGGTTAGACCAGACAGTAGACTACTGTAATACCACCTTCTCCAACATTCTTAACAGTATTGCTCCCAGCAGAAAGATCAGAGTTAAGGCCAACTACACACCCTGGCTAAGTAGGGACACTAGAGCCTTGCTAAAAGCCAGAGATAAAACCTGGAAAATCTGGAAAACCGATAATACCCCTAGCTCCAGGCAATACTATCAACAGCTTAGAAACAAGGCCAAGGCTGAAACCAAAATAAACAAACAAAACTATTTTCTTAGTGCCCAAAGCAAATATTCAAAGAACCCACAAAAATTCTGGCATGTCATTAACTCCCTACTAAAGCCAGGCAAAACCACTATTCCAGCTCCTAACTCTACAGACAATACCCTAGACATAGCCTTTAAATTTAATAACCCTTTTACTCAGTCCATCTTAGCTCTGTCCAGTCAAATAACCAGAATAGCCTACCTCAATTGCTACCCAACCTATCCCATAGCACCCCATCTTTCAGCCAATCACCTGTCCCCACCTCAACTATCAAAAAACTCCTCCTAAAACTCAAGCCAACCACACTGGCAGCTGATAGCATACCTGCTGCATACCTAAAAATGTCTAGTGACTCCCTATCATATCCTGTCTCCATCCTAATCAACTGCTCCATACAAGAATCCTACATACCCAAACTCTGGAAAGTATCTCACATAATTCCACTCCATAAAGAAGGTAACTCCTACGACTTCTCCAAATACCAAACTATTGCCATCCTGTGCCCCCTATCTAAAATTTTTGAGAAATGCATCCACTTGCAGGTGATGACATTTCTTAACACACAAAATCTCCTATCTACCACACAACATGGTTTCCGTCCACATCACAGCACTAATATCACCCTTCTGTCCTTCTCTAATCATATCAACCTTCACAGAAATGATAACAAATATGTATCTGCCATTTTCCTGGACCTCTCAAAGGCATTTGACATGGTCTCTCATTCCATCCTTCTAGACTCACTAACATCACTATCCTTCACCTCTTCTACTATAGCCTGGTTCAGAAGCTACCTATCTGACAGGCAACAATCTGTCCAGTGGAAAGGAACTCTGTCTCCACAACTTCCAACCACCATCGGAGTCCCATAGGGCTCTATACTGGGCCCAATACTATTTTCTATATTCACAAACAACCTCAATAGCTTAACACAGCACACCACACTCATTCAATATGCAGATGATTCAACCCTGATCTGCTCTGCCTCATCTCCCACCACCCTGCAAACACTCACTCAGGATACCTTCAACTCTGTAGAAAAATGGATCTCAGGTATCCAACTGATTCTAAATCCCAAGAAGACAGATTTGCTATTTTCCCCTAATAGATCAACCCCCCTTTCCCATTACATCTAAGATTGGCACCACCATCTCCCATTCTAACCACACCAAACGTCTGAGCATTGACATTGACAATAATCTTCACTTTGATGTCCACATCTCACATACTATAAAACTAGTACACAAAAAGCTGGGATCTCTGTACAGGCACAAGTCCTTTCCCTCACAAAAAGCTAGTGTCACTATAGCACAAAGCCACCTCCTCTCTACTCTTTTCTACGCAGCACCAATCTTCACCCAAATCAGAAAGTGTGACTTAGACAAACTAGAATTGTGCTACAATAAAATAGCCAAGTTTGCCACAAACTCAACCTATAGAACCCATCACTGTACTGCACTGAAATAACTAAAATGGCTTAAGCTACCATGGCTACTTAACTATCACCAGCTGGTTACAGCCTACAATATTCTCAAATACCCTGAAAAAAAAAACTTCAATATCCAAGCTTCTTACTCTCTACACTGAAAACCTTAGATCCTTAGTACCTTAGATCTTGTCAAAAATCTCTCCTCTGCATCACCAAGACTAATAATAATACAGGGAAAGCACTCCACTCCCACACCATTGCCAGAAATTGGAACTCCCTACCCCATTCCTTGTCTACTGCCCCTTCCACCTCTATATTCTAAAACTCCCTCAAATCACATCTCCTTAGCACCTGGTTATGCCCTTGTATCATAGAAACATACCCATACTGCTATTAACTCCCCACGTGCTCACTGGTCACCTGCATGTTTTGTTTATTTGAAAAGTCAAGCTTTTTCCTGTTGAATTGCTTGATATATTTCTTCTCATACCGAGGGACAACAATGTATGACTGCTATTCACATTCTGCTCATTGTTCATATCGTTTATTTGGAGTGTTTCACTAATTTCTTGTTTTATTACTATGTACACCATATATGCTGGAATCAGTTTACTACATTTAATTTGTGTATTATATTTGCTGTATTGTTTTTGCATAACTAAATACCGGAGCTTTTCTCCCCAGGCCTCCCCTGAAAATGAACCTGGTCCAGTCGGAATTTCATGGTTAACAAATGTAAAATAAAAAATAAAATAAATAAATAAACAAGACAAAAGCAGTGGTCTCTGGCTGACCAGGTTTATAGATGCTTGCAAGCTAGCCACTGTCTTACATTCCCCTACTGATGTAAGCATCCTCCAGGAGAACCTCACCCAAATTAATGACTGGTGCAAGAAGCATTGCTGCAAACTGAATGCCAGGAGATGCATCATTCTCCCAGCTGTGGCAGATGTCATCCACACTAATTATGACAGTAATAATGTACTGCGCATGCAATCCGCTATGAGGCGACTTGTGCACCAAGGTTGGTAGCAACCTGACAGTTTCCCACTGTGTGGGCACCATTGTACAGAAGGCTGTCTACATGGCCCACATCACAATTATGGGTATGTCATCCAGGAACCAGGAGGCCACAACATCCCTGTACTCCACCCTTATCAGATGCATTACCAAGTACAATGGCCCCTTTCACATGTACCTTGCTAAGAAAATGCAGCAGTTTCAGAGACCACAGAGGTTTCTGACCAGGGAAATCCAGGGTGTGTAACATCTATCCTATACAGATAGGCTGAAAGCCCTGTCCCTGTACTTAGTTTCATACAGACTGATCATAGGTGACCGGTGTCTGGCATACAAGGCCATTTACAAACCAGCCTAAATGGTGTGTCTGCATATCTGTAAGACAAACCCCACTCACACAATATGCACGCAAGGTCCTCACCTGGTCTGTGACATGTATAGTACTTGTTGGTGGATAGTGTAGTGTCCCACACAATACACTGTCTGTAAAATTCACTCCCTCCCCATGTCTAGCAGAGTACATGTATAGCCCTCTTGAAGGAAAAGCCAGACGACTGCATGAGAAATGGATGAGACATCCCTGGGATCCCACCTATGTCCCAGCTGGACAGGGGAAACAGGTGCTGGCTTTGGAGGGACATTGGTTCATAGGTTCATAGGTAGATACTAGGCTATCTGCCCTAGGGCATTTATAAGCCTAGCCAGAGTGTATTTGGCTTCCGCCACCCTATTAGATTAGCCTACTGTGCCTCTGTAAAGTAGGTCACAGAAGGTACCCTTTTAAGATTAGTTTACTGTGCCTCTGTCTAGCAGGGACACAGGAGAGATCCCAGGGGTGAATTTGCGATTTCCCATCCACGCGTCCAAATTTCACTTGAAGAAGGTCAGCGGGGGGCTATGTCTAACATGAAGTGGGATTCTATTCCAGAATGAGGGGAACCTCTGGGAAATGAATCTGTCCCTCCAGCATGTCCTATTTATTTTTGTGCTGAGGTTTAGGTCCCTGGAGCGTGTAGCTCTAAGGGACTTGGATTTTTTGAGGTGGGGCATGTCCATTAATTCTGGGTTTGACATGGCTTTGTACATCAGGCATAGATTGCCTCTGAGTAGGCAGTAAACAACTGAGTAGAGCTGGAGTTTCTTTAGTCGAGCTGCATAGGACATCTGTTTGTAGCCCATGATCCCCTTGGTGAGGTACTTCTGGGGTCTCTCCAGTTGCTGCAGGTGTCGGGTAAGGTACATCCCAAAAGGGGCATTGTATTCAATTATGGGCCTGATGAGTGATGAGTAGAGGGGCACAATGACCTCTCTTGATCTAGACGCGAACCCTTTCATGATAAGGTGGGCTATATAGAAGGTCTTTCTAACCACTTTGGCAACGTGATTATCAAAGGAGAGATTACTATCTACGTTGGTCCCCAAATCTCTAATCACTTCTTCTGTACGTAATGGATTACCACCTATGTGGTAATTTGTGGGCACCTTGTTTTTCCCAAAGGGTATGACTATACACTTTTTTAGCATTTATCTTGAGGCTGTGGCTCTGGCACCAAGCATCCATCTCTGTGAGACCCTTTTGGAGGATGCTTGTGTCAGCTGGAGATTCGATTATGGCCCCCAGTTTGCAGTCATCTGCAAACTTTGTCAGCCATAATCCCCCCGTGTTAGCCTTAACCTCAGAGAAGTATATACCGAACAAGAGAGGTCCCAGAACTGGTGAAAGTCTGGGCCACGCTTATGAGAGCATCAGGGCCAATAGTCTGGTATCATCTTCTGAGGCTATGCACCTAGTACTTTACATGTTTCCTGTATGTATTGCAGACTGTCCTGCAATGTTGTCTGAAATGAATCCCTGTGAGTCTGAACTGTGTAGGTACTGCAGTGATAGTGTATAGTCTTGTTCCTGCATCAGTTATCATCACATATCATTACACCTTGTCATTGTATGTGGTCTGTATAGCAGTAAGCTAGCTCTTACAGTATGTTCATATGCACTTGGCGACACTGTATAGCTCAATCTAATAGCCTTGGTCTTGGTCACAATTACCATTCTGCTACTAGGCCCATCACATAGTAGGATTTGTCACCCTTTGTTGTGGGCCTTACAGTAGCTGTGAAAGAGATGGATTATGACAGGCAGAACTACTGTAAGATTTGCCCTGAAGGGCCCATAAGTATTAAAGCTGTGCCAGACTGTACCAGGAGTGTGTGTGTGTGTGTGTGTGTGTGTGTGTGTGTGTGTGTGTGTGTGTGTGTGTGTGTGTGTGTGTGTGTGTGTGTATCAGCAAACATAATACTGCAGGGTATTAATTTTTATATGTTGTATTTTCTCACAGGTGAACATGGAGGTTGATGTCTCTCCCTCTCATAACCTGATGTCAGTGTTTTAGTGGACTCCCATGCTGATGGTGGTCATAGTGAGGCACAGGTGAGGTTGTTGGTGCCTGACTCTGTGCCATTGTTTGGTATCCCACTTTCACCCACCATGTCCCCACACACAGTCAGTATGTCCACACATACCCAGTCCCCAGCAGCCATGGATAATGACAAGTTGAGGATGGTGGCATGGAACAGGCTAGTGTGTTGACTATGGAGAGTGTGAGTGTAGACCCCAGCCATAGCCTGAGAACAGGTGAGGTCACACACAGGCAGATGGACAGGGGTGCTCAATGGAGGACTGCTATCCATCAAGCTGCAAGTGCCACAGCAGGTGTCACCAGGCACATGTTATGGTCCATCTTGGAGGAACAGGAGCATACTGACTGTAACACTAGACAGATGCTCAGGGTCTTGAATGCAGCACTTCCTCCTATGCGTGACAACTTCCATGACATTTGTGATGCCATAGGTCATCTTGCCGATGTTGTGGATAGACAGTGGGGTAAGACATTGTCACTGCTTGACCCTGCAATGTCTGTGCTTCAGCATTTTGTGGGAGTAGGGCATCGGCCAGGTGGATGTAGTTCAGCAATATGATCAGCTGAGAGCCCACATGCCTGTGCACATTCACAGTCCTATATTAGCAGTACCAACAGCAGTACTGAAGGGAGGGTGCTGTCCACTCCACACCAGAGCAGGCCATAGGCACATTGTCCTGGTCAGTCCAATCAGGGATGCAGATCCAGCAGACAGCAGTCAACATCGGGGAGTAGTACTGCATCTGTCCTTGGGACTGGTGGTGCCAGTGATACTCCTGGCAGAACCAGTTCCCGCGTCCCTGCCGGGAGATGGTGAACCATACATCCTGCCATATACGGTCCACAGCTGTCCAACATAGCCCTGTGTTGGGCATCCACATGGCTTGATGGCATGCAGACAAACACTCATACATCTCTATCATAGGCTGGTCACCACCAGACATGCACAGCTCCTCTGCATGGCCCAGTTGAACACCACCCCTCCAGACACACACACACACACACACACACACACACACACACACACACACACACACACACACGATGTCAGCCATATGGCCCAGCCTAGGTCTCTGGCAATCTAACAAAATTCCCTGTGAACGTGATGATGCATGTGTCTCAACCCTGTTATCCATACCATCAATGCACGGACATGCTCATATGGGTCTGATGCACAGAGTGAGTATAGTACAGTGTAGCAATGTCATGCTGTGTAAGGTGCTGTCTGCTGGCAGTAGTTATGGGTACACATCAAGGTATGTGTACCTTGTAAGCCACGATGCACTATTGCTGTTAGTACTCCTGACTGACTTTAATGTCACGTACTGTATTCTGGGTATGTTCCAGGTGTCTGTGTGTCTGCAGGCTGTGGGCCTGCTGACAGTAGCAATGATGAGTAAGGCGGAGTGGAAACACAGTAACTTTTTCATAGCGAAGGTACAGCTGTATATGTACATGTTTACCAGGTGTGTTTCCATGCAGCAGTGTGTGAGGGGCAATTGTGGCAGACAGTATGACCTTGCATACATACCCTTGACACAGACACTTAGCCTTCATACATGTCACCTGGGTGTTTTGTAGGACCACAGGCTCACACATACAAAGGAGGTTACTTGAGTACTGGCACTAGGTCCATCACAAGCTTAGCCATTACTTTAACTGCAACAGATTCAGCTATCAGCATCTGTTGTCCCTGCCATTTCTGTCCCATCCACTCAACCATCATGCAGTTGATGAGGGTATGCCTGGTACTGTGTATGACAGGTTTGGGGTATGTATTCCTGACACAAGTCAACCTGTATTATTGTTCGTCTAACCTGACAATCACCAGCATGTAAGTCTGCTATCTCATATGCATGTCTGGCCTCCCTTGCTGGTAGTGCACACAGAGTCATAGTCTTGTACATGGGGCAGCTGAAGAAGGGCTGAGCACAGCCCCTACTTGCACAGTCTTATGAACGATAGTGCTAGATATATAGCACAAATAGCACAGTGGTACTGTAGTGTGGCAGTGTCTGCCACTATTGAAGTGGGTGACAATTGCAGGGGCTGTTAGGATTGGCATGGTGGGTTCAGAGGCCTTTAACATGTTAGAGGCATCTGACACCCACACACATGCACACACACACACACACACACACACACACACACACACACACACACACACACACACACACACACACACACACACCGCTGCATGGGCAGAAATGCCCATTATATGTGTAGCATATTCCATATAGCACTGTGACTTCTAGGTATGTTAGTAGCAGAGCAGTACAGAGTAATATGGTGAACCACTAACAGACAGTTGCATATAGGTTGATAGGTTGCTATGATGTTAGTAGGGTATTGGCCCTGAAGCTCTCATAAACCACATGGATGAGACTATAGCCCATGTTACGACATGTGAGCATACAGAGCCCCTTTTCCAGCAGGGACACAGGTGGAATCACAGGACTGTATTTTGTGTTTCCCATGCACTTATACAGGGAGCACATCACTATTGGTTTTGAGGCACTTGGTTTACTGTTGACAGCGAGTGTATTCCACAGATGGGGGAGTGTGTGGAACATGTATCTGTCACGCCAACAAGCCATACTGATATCACAGCTCAGGTTGATTCTACATCTACAGGTTGATGGAGCGGGCCTTGAGTTCCAGATGTGCAACAGTCACATCAAAGCAGGATCTGGATTGCTTTGTATGCCAGACAGGGGTCACCTCAGCAGAGTCTGTGTGGCATGGGGTAGAGGGACAGTGCTGTTAGCCTATCTGTGTAGGGTAGGTGCTTGGGGTTTGGGGTAAAGGCCTTAGTGTTTGCAAGGCAATGGTGTGTAGAGTCTACATGGTCTGTGGTGTGAAGGTTTGTGGAGTTCTCATGTGATTTTGCCTCTGAGGTGTCCATTGTTTGGGTTTATGTTTTGTTGCAGACCTCCACTTACATGGATGTTTGTTGTGTATTTGTAGGTGATGTTTACTGATTCCATACACTGCATGGCATCTATGTTACTGCACAATTTGCTCTGGTGTGCACATTCTCCATTTGTCTGGCCAGTGGTTCCCCTTCCCCTTATGTGTGTCTGTTTGTCCTTTTGTAGTCCAGTCACAGGCTTTGGCCACAGTGGCTGCTGTTATATATTTGTAATTCTGATGTGAGCGGGTTACATGCCGTTACATCACACACAAGGTTGTGGATTTCACACCTCTGAGTGTACCTATTTAGCAGGTTGTCCATCATTGCAACAGTCCATTTGCTGTGGTCCTTAGATGGTTTGTGTTGCTATATATTATTATGAGGCTACATGTGGGCCTAGCTGTCATACTATCACAGACTGACATCTGCACAGGCCCAAATATGACAGTCAGACAAAGGCCCACATATGAGGACAGGGTGTTAATCATGTTCTGCCAAACATAGACAGTTGGGAGACTGGTTTGTTAATTGCTTGTTTGCTCTTATGGGTATGATGTCTGCTTCCCCACTCTCTGCCATGCTGTTTTGACATGACCCTTTCTTTTTTGTAGATAGTTAGCAGGCAAATGCAATGTTAGGAGAAGCAGAACAGATATCCCAGGCATACTTGTGCTCGTTCTGTGACAACCTGTGTCATTCCAGGGGTATGGCTGTTGGCCAGTGACATGTTGTCAGTGCTGACACAGAAGGGTGGCAGCCCTTTATAAACTGGCAGTACACTGACCCTCAGGTACCTGCTGTCCTACTAGGCACCATACCTCTCAACTTCTGAGAGCCAGACATCTGGACAAAGTCATAAGTAATGGGAGGACAGAGGCCTACATATAGAGACCATTTGTAAGTATTGGCCTTACAAACCTAGAAAGGTGATTCAATAACAGGTTTTGCATTAGCATGCGTGTTTCTATAGGGTATGAGGTCTAACAGTATAATCTGTCATTATTTTCTGACCTTAGTCTTACGTGATTTGCCAAAGAATTGCTAGACAAAGACTATTTCATGTTATACAGACCACAAATATGATGCAAACCTCTGGACATTCTGCAAGTGGTCTGTACAGTTGAGAGGTATGGTAGGCACTGTGTAGGTTACTCTAAGCTGTGTACTGCTGATATGTGTGGCCCCTTATCCAAGACCTGTCCAGCTTTCCTGCATTAACAGATATTGACATCTGATCAATGTGTACAATTCCTACCGTAGGTGCAGCTGACATGCAGAATAGTTGTCACTGCAGTTCTTGGAACATGGCCCTGTCAGCCACAGTACTGTACCTAGGCCAGTAGGACACAACAGCCGGGAGTATGTGCTGACCACATCTTGACAGTATTAACCATACATTTACATAACTCATTGACCCCTGCATATTGTGGGCATCCAGCAAGTTATCATGTTGCTTGGGACAGCCCTGGCAATGTGTGGTCTGCTGCTGTTTCCCTGCAAACATACATGTAACTGCATTTCTATGGGAATATGGGGGGGCACACCTGTCAACTGTACACATTTCCACAGACTGTGCTGATATTTGCTTTACATTTTGGTTCCATTTAGCATAGTATTGTGCCCTGTGTTGGATATTAGAGGCATATCACTAAAGACCACAGGTCAGATTGTAATGGCATCATTTGAGTTTCAGACTTCTTACTCTTCAGAGTCTTACTGCAACTGCAAGACCTGCTGTGCTATCACTGTGTACGTCTGTAGTGGGGTATTTCATCATTGATGCCATTTGTGGGCCTTTGCCAGACATTTTCTTTATGGTTTTCTACAGCTAACTTGCTGGGTGAGGCTGAGGGGTGAGTATGGGACCCCCACACTGACATCCAAGCCTGAGATTTATGACCCCCCCCCAGTTAGTTGGCCCCTCACATATATTGCAGTGGGATTTGTCACCTTGGGTACTACTGCATAGTGTGGGGAAACCAGTATTGGGCAAACATTTCCTGGTGTCCCACATAGCTGTCAGTTGTCTGCTGCTATCCCAGTAGGCCACCCCATTCCCTTGCGTGCATGTAGCAATACCATAGATCTGCTACTAGAACCTACTACTCCATTCATTTATTGTTAAGAAGACTGACTTACCTTGTGCCTGCAGCAGTTGTTATGATGGTGCTAGAGGGCTGCCTATGACAGATGCACACAGTACACTGCCTGTACATGGTAAAGTACAGGTAGTGTGATGTGTGTGGCATCCATTTTCCTGCGTATGCAAGTTGGAGAGTGGTGTCAGTCCCTGGGTGTCTAGAATGTCAGTGTGTGTGCTATGCATTGCCTCTTTGCCAAGGCCAGGGCATACTGGGCATGCCTCCATCTGCCTACAGGAGCTGGCTCGGGGAGGTTCTTCCTCCGAGTCCCTCTGTGCCTGTGGAGACCTTGGCAATGGTGGGGGGCTGTGTGGCACTTCCCCATGCTGTTCCCCTGCAGCTGTTTCCACGTGATCATATTGTGTAGCATGACACATACTACAGACATGTGTGCACATGTGACTGGAGAGTACTGCAGGGCTCCACTAGATATGTCAAGGCAGCAGAACCATGACTTGAGCATCCCAAACACATACTCTATAATGATCCTGGTTTGTGCATGTGCCTCATTATGGTGTTCTTGAGTGGATATGTGTGTGCATTTCTGATGGGAGTCATCATCCATGGCTCCAGTGCATAGCCAGCATCCCCCATCAGATGGCCATATGGGATGTCCCCCCAGCAAATCTCTGGTACAGCTGTGAGGAATGCCAGATGTGGGAGTCGTGATAGCTTCCAGGGCTGCCAGCATACACATTAATGATCATCGTCTCGGCATTGCACATGACCTGGGAGTTGATAGAGTAAAGCCCTTGCAGTTTTCATAGACCCTACCCTGTTCACCGGGTGGTGTTTTGATGTGGATGTGTGTGCAGTCTATGGCACCCAGTACCTCAGGGTAGACTCCTACATGGTGGAAGAGGTGCATATTGCGGATTCTCTCCTCACGGGTGTTGAGTAAGTGAATGTGCTCACCAGCATGTGGCAGCATGGCATCCAGGAACTGGTGGAGTACCCTGGATGCAGATGCCTGTGAGACTCTCATGATGTCCCCTGTAGGTCTTTGGAAAGTACCTGTAGTTAGTATTCTTAAGGCTACACATACCTTGGTATCTACTGGGATGATTTCCCCTCTGTTGACTCTGGGTCTGAGGTGAGGCTAGCATAATTCAATGAGTTGCTGAAGTATGTCCCTGTCCACCCTGTAGCGCTCTACTATCTCCAGATCATGTAGGCCCTGGTAGGTTACCCTGTGTCTAAACACTCTTCTCCTCCTCCTCAGTCTGGGGTGGTTGCCAGCATTATCCTCCTCACCGCCATCAGCCTTTAGTACATACTGATGTATCAAGGTAACAGCATCCCCTAACATTTTCTCAATTAAAATTCCCCTGGGTGTGTACACCAATGGTGCAGAGTTTGTGGGAAAAAATAGATTGAAAGGTGTTTGTATAGTTTACTGTTGTGCTGCAGATGCTGCCTGTATGATTGGCTGACTGTGATACATTTCATCTGCCAGCTATATTATTTGTACTTGATTGCTTTTATTCTGCTACTTCTCATTTTTTTTTTGTTTTCCCTTCCCATTTCCACCCCTTTTAAGCCCCGTGGCCCGAGGTGCAAACCGGCTGCTCAAATGTAAACAGTTCTGCTATTTCCGTTTTTTTTTTTTTTAAGACCGGGTGCACACTGCGCAAACCCGTTTAGCTAAGGTAAACACTTTTAAGCAGAAATGGCCCTCCCCTGGACGTGAACACATTCCCCATTTCATGGAATAAGTAAATACAGCCTCAGACACACCCCTTGCTTAGCTGTGCTTAGCTAAGCTCAAATAGAAGCCATGGAGCTCCAATGTGCTTACACCAAGCATGACACACACCCTTTTCATGTCAGCTGCTTCTCCTGTTTACACCACTGCCTTATAGCTCCTACATGGTTAGGTGCAGCCAGACAATGGTCTCCCATTTTGTGATTCAGTAAATTTTGCTCATTTGCATACCCCCACTTCCTTAGTCCCTTATTACACCACTACACCAGAGCCTTTCCCATTAGCAACCAGTGTTACCTGTTATTGTTTTGATTCTGCATACTACCCACTATAATGGCAAAATGCAGATTTAACTTAAAATTATCTTTTCACATTTTATTTTTGGCACAATCGTGTTTGCTTGCAGCTGCACTATGCTTAAATGGCTGAAATTAGCTAAAAAAATAAACTTTAATTTTTATAATTTTGCAACTCTTTTCCATGCCAAAGTCCATATTTTTGCTGTCATGTCCCCGTTTTGATTTTTGCAGAAATGTACATTATCAGTACCTGAATACATTTCTGCAATGGACACTGTTCTGGCACAGATGCCTGCCTGCTTACTGAATTGCTATTTCACCTCATTTGCATGGTTTTCATCAGCAAATGATGTAATTAGCATTATTCAGTGGTGTCCATGCCAGAATAGTGCTAGCAGGCTCGTGCACACACCCAGCCTTGTTTACTGAATCGTTCGGCTGCCATATTCCATGCAGAAGCTGCTGCACTCTTCTGGCATGGAGAAATCCCCTTATTAAATCCGGGGGACTGTATCCCTAAGCACATTGTACGCTGTATCACAAATCAGCTTTGCATGTTATTTCTTTGAGGGCAACCATCAGTGATAAATTTGTAGATTACCACTATTATGGGTCTCCATATCAAACTGGAGAATTTAGAAGAGGCAGCACAGATGCATTCTGCAACTTGTGAGTGTCATAGAACAGTTACAAAGTGCAGGATATCATTGCATTTCACCAGAATCATTTTTCTGAAGCACAAGGAGTTCAGCTTTTTGCTCTAACAATTATTGAGAGGGCAGCTCAGAGTGCTAAAACCAATGATAATAGACAATGATAACTCAGACTGAGTTTAAACTATTGAACTGTCTTAATATTAAAAACAGCAAAAGAATGAAGACCCTTCATTCAAACTGTTATGACAGGAAGTTAACCTGTTCTGGACTTTGCAGCTACTAGAATAAAAAAATGGCTTTTGCTGAAGTATGGAAGTTACCTAACATGAATAGTACTGCAACCTATTTTAAAAAACCTGTTTGTCAAATGGGGGATTGAAAGAAGATTCTTTTCTACTGCAGAACTGTTATGGATTTTCTCTGGATGTATAAAACTGTAGTTACCATGGTGAAAAGGATGATGATGATGGTGATGGCACATACTAACTGACCAAGACTACCCTGCCATAACTACAGTGCCAATAAGGTGGGGGGTCTAGATATTCTGAAGTACATTTTGGAGTGATTTTAAGCAACCTTATCATCCAATAATGGACTGAATGAAACTCATGATTAAAGAAATAAACCTGGAGTCTTTGCGTTTGATTTTGCCTGCATCCTGTCCTGACCCCAAATGCATTCTAACTGACTAAGACTACACTGCAATAACTAAATTAAGCTGGGGTCTACAGACTGCTAGGCATGCAAAAGTCATGGTGCTCTAGATTATCTGAGGTGCATTTCAGAGTTTTTTTTCAGCTCTTGGGTCCAATGATAGACTGAACAAAAATAATGCATAAGGAAAGAAATGTAATCTTACTTTTTATTTCAAGGGGGAAATAAACTGTATCCAAGGCTTATTGCTCAAAGTTGACAAAATAGCAGTCCACGATAAGCTTAAAAGATAAATGTTTTTGAGAATGCATAAATTATATTTAGGTAATAGTGCCTGCTCCCTACTGCCCTCAAAAATGCATTTGAATTCTGTGTATCTCTCTCCCTGGTGTTAAATTGGGATGGAAATTAAGACACAAATGGCTACAATCCTATTTCCAGTTGCTGCTTTCATATCTATCCACAGCATGCCTCCTCATGCCTACTCAACAGTAGGGGTCCAAGGACCAAGCCTTGTGGGACACCACTTGTGACTGGTTTAGAGTCGGAACTGGAGCCCGCTATTCTTACCATGTGAGTTCTGTCTGTAAGCCAGTTGGCACCCCATCTCGTGAAGTAGGGGTTTATGTTCAGGCTGGTGAGTTTTTCTGTAATACCCAAGTGGGGAATGGTGTCGAAAGCCTTGGCAAGGTCAAGGTAGGCTGTGTAAACATCCTTTCCCTCATCTATATTCTTGGTGACTGTCTCGAAGAAGTCAACCAAGTTTAGTAGGCATGATCTGCCCTTAACAAAGCAGAACTGGGTTGGGTCAAGTGTTTGGAGGTTCCCAATGTCTTTGTTAATGAGTTTCACGGTGATGCACTCCATTGCCTTGTAGATCAGGCTAGCATTGTAATAATCCCTTCAGAACTTCAACCATGATCACAAATGCAGTATTAACATTCATGAAGCAATATCAAAATGGTTTCTCCACACCATCAACACCAGCAGGTTGTGCCTCCCAACAGCAACCACCCTCTTCACCACCACCCTAGCTTGTTAACATCTATGTGACGTGGAATTTCACACCTCTAGAAGCCTATATAGATCCTTGCATTCCAGAGCATTTTCTTTAAATCAATTTAAATTGCATAAGATAATGTACAAATAATGATGTTACCAGGAAGAAATATTCTTTACAGTGGTAACAGTCAGTGTATTCAGTGTTTCTATAAATACTATAATATATTATAATGCACACAAGCCTAGAATAATATTTTTTGATAAACTATCACAAGCAAATTATCATATCTTAGAAACAGTATGACCTAGACATATATAATTATAACATTTTTATGGAACAAACATAAGTTTTCACACGAGCGCAAGAAATTCCTCTCTGAGTGCATGTTTATTAAGACATTTGCAGAAATATGAAAACATAGGCTTGATTGTACAGTTAATATATATAGTACTGAATATGTCTGAAGATATACAGCTTACAATGCAAATATCAAATACAGTTTTCTTCAACAGTATCTAGGGTTTCATCTTATGCAATGCAATACTTTGTAAGTCACTTGTTTTTTTGACGTAACATATTGAAATAATAAGTCAAAAAATCCCCTCAAGGAATTAACTGTGTTGCCACTCAAAACCAAAGTGCAAACTGTAAGAAAATGAAGCTGGCACAGAAACATGCCCCCGTATTCTGCAAGCCCTGCATGGCATGCAGGATTAGTGCAGGAACTCCAGCAGGCAATATGTCTGCCATGCGATCCAGGAATAACCTGTAGGGGCGTGCATGAGCACTGCTGCACTAGTCCTGCATGGACTCAGCCCCTGTATGCAAATTACCCCATTTGCAGGAGAAATCCATTCAAATGAGGTGAATTTGCAATCCAAGAAGCTGGAAACCGGCAGTGCAGGACTAGTGTAATCTACAGAAATGTACTCCGCCAGTAATGGAGTACATTTCTACAAATTCCAAAATGGAGCCATGACAGCCCCAACTAAAGGAAGGATATCATTTAGAAAGCATGCCAATGACCAAGTATAACGCCATTGACATGGAAAATAGTTGAAAAAAAAAGTCAACTTTTATTTTTTTTTACTAATCTCGGCTGTTTAAGAGTAGGGCAGTGGCGTGCAAATGAGATCGGGGGGAAATAGGAAAATAAACCTAAAATAAGCATACCACTGTGGCCACCCCAGATTCTAACTAAAATCACTGTTCTGCCATTATAGTCAATGGCAGGCAGAAGACAACATGGCCAGTGAATAGTGGTTGCTAAGGGTAGAGGCTCAGTGTGAGACATGTAACGATGCATTAGCAGACATTCCTATGCAAATGAGGGGAATGATAGTGAATCCTAGATTTCCCCTGCATGCTAGTCAGCTCCCAACAGTGTAAGAGCAGGAATAGCTTGGTGTAAGCCTAGGAGTTAGCTGACATCATAGGGGGGTGTGTCAGGCATACTGTAAGCAGACTGGAGCCCTGTGGCTCAGGTTTGCTCCTAGCTTAGCACAGCTAGGCAAGAGGGTGTGTCTGAGGCTGTCTAGCACTCCTTTCATTGCCTAAGCGGGTGTGCATGCCACGCACCGGGTTTTAAAGAAAAAAAAAGTAAAAAAGTAAACCAGGAAATAGCAGCTCTGCTCACATTTGAGCATTATGTTTGCACGGCATGCCCCCGGGCTTAAACAGGAAGGCAATGGGAAGGAAAACAGCAGTAAGAAGGTAATCTAGGAGAACTACCATAGCTGGCAGGTGAAATGTATCAGAATCAGCCAATTACACAAGCAGCAGACCAGCCCAGCAAAGACCACTACTATAAACTATGCAAGCACCTTCCCCTCTGTTTTTTCCCATACTCTACACCACCAGTGCATACAAGTGGAGAAATTTTAACAAACAAAAATACAAAATGATAGGCACTGCAATAGCTATCACACAACTTGTGGAAGAGGCTGAGGGTGGTGAGGATTTGAATGCTGTTGACCAGTCCACATTGAGGAGACGGAGAAGAGTGTACAGACCAAGGTAACCTATTAGGGGCTACATGAGCTGGAGATAGTGGAGCACTATAGGGTGGACAGGGACCTCTTACAGCAAATTGTTGAGCTGTGCCGGCCATGCCTGACACACAGAACTAACAGAGGGGAACCCATCCCAGTGGATACCAAGGTATGTATAGGCTTAAAAATACTAGCTGCAGGTACCTTCCAAAGGCCAACTGGGGATATGATGCTCTCACAGGCATTAGCATCCATGGTACTCCATCAGTTCCTGGATGCCATGTCAGCACATGCCAGTGAGTACGTATATTTCCCCAACACCCGTGAGGTGTTGGCCAGAATATGCAACTGTTCCACCAAATGGCAGAATACCCTGAGGTAGTGGGTGCTATAGACTGCATGCACATATGCAACAAAGCACCACCTGGTGAGCGGGTTAGGGTCTACATCATCTGCAAGAGCTTCCCCTCCATCAACTGCCAGGTCGTGTGCAATGCCCAAGGCTTAATAATGAATGTATGTGCTGGCTGCCCTGGAAGCTATCACGATTCCTACATCTGGCATCTGACACAGCTGTACCACAGATTTGCCAATGGGGACATCCCTTACGGTCACCTAGTGGGGGATGCTGGATATGCACTGGAGCCGTGGCTGATGACACCCATCAGAAATGCACACACACCCGAACAAGAACTCCATAATGAGGCACACGCACAGACCAGAATTATAATAGAGTGTGTGTTTCGGATGCTCAAGTCACAGTTCCGGTCCCTGGCCACATCCGGTGGAGCCTTGCTGTACTCACCAGCTACATGTACCCAAATTGTCATCATATATGCCATGCTGCACAATATGATCCTGTGGAAACCGCTGCAGCAGGAACAGCATTGGGCAGGCCCACACAGCCCCCCACCATTGCCAAGGCCTGCACAGGCACAGAGTGACTTGGAGATGGAACAACCTGAGCCTGCCCCAGAAGGCAGAAGGAGGCATGCCCAGTATGCCCTGGCTTTGGCAAAGAGGCAACACATAGCACATACACTGAAACAGGAGGGACCCAGGGAATAACACCTCTCTGACTCACATACAGTAAAAGGGATGCCAAACATGACACTGCCTGTGCTCAACCATGTGTAGGGAGTGTACTATGTGCATCCAACATAGACAGCCCTGCAGCACCACCCTCAATACTGGGACACCCACAAGGTAAGTCACTCAACCTGCCAATTGCCAAATGGAGTAGAATGTGTTGTTACCTGTATCTATGGTATAGATGTGAGCATGCAAGGGAATCAGGTGGCTGAATGGTATGCCAGCAGATAGTAGACACCTATAGTGGCACCATGAGATCTGTAACAAATACTAGTGTTATCAAAGTAGCCAGTACTACACAGGGCAACAATACCCACTGCAGGAAATGTGCTGGTCCACACGTGTGTCCATATGACTCACACATGCCAGTCAGGGAGGTTCACATACCCAACAACAGTCTCAGCCAGCAGGTCAGGTGTAGACAAACACAAACAAAGGCTGTACCATGGCTTCTGAATGATGCCTATAGGTTACTTTACCCCCAGGCCTACACAGACAGACTACAGCAGGTAGGGCAGTGGGATGTTAGTTCTGAAGGGTAGGAAGTCAGAAACTAATATGTAGGTCAATCAAAGCTAAGACCTGTAGTACACTGGTATGCCTCTAGTCAGCATGATAGGTTAGAATACAGAATGAAATGGAGTACCTGACATACCACTACAGTCATAGCAAATGTGTACAAGTGTCAGATATGCCCCCCCATCCTACGTAGAAATGTAAAAACAGTCAGGTGTGTCCCCCCAATCTTGTGTAAAAATGTAGTAACAGTCAGGTGTGCCCCCCACAATCCTATGTAGAAATGTAGTAACAGTTAGGTGTGCCCCCCAATCCTGTGTAGAAATGTAGAAACAGTCAGGTGTGCCCCCCATTCCTGTGAAGAAATGTAGAAATAGTCAGGTTTACCCCCCAGTCCTGTGTAGAAATGTAGAAACAGTCAGGTCTGCCCCCACAATCCTATGTAAAAATGTAGGAACAGACAGGTGTACCCCTTCCCCCAACCCAGCATAGAAATGTAGTAACAATCAGGTGTGCCCCCCTCTCACAATCCTGTGTAGGAATATAGAAACAGTCAGGTGTGGTCCGCCCAATCCTACTTAGAAATGTAGCAACAGTCAGGTGTGCTCCACCAAACCTATTTAGAAATGTAGTAATGGTATGGTGTGCCACCCCAATCTGATGTACACACGTAACAGTCAGGTGTGCCCCAACAACCCTGTGTAGAAATGTAGTAACATGTATGTGTAGGTCTAATACCAATGGAGCAGAGATGCACAGAGGTGGCCAAGGTAGCAGGATAGGTTGTAGCATTGCACAATATGCAGGTATGTGTGTATTAGGTTGGTGTGTCTTTCATATTGTGTGAGAATGGTCAGTATGTATGCATGTTGAGGTAAGACCTAGTGTCCATTGCCCACTACTGATGACAGGGACAAGTCCTCACAACTGCAGTGCCAAAGACAATACCCACCAGTATAACACATGCTAGCAGTAAGCCATTGTAAATGTATGGTGGTAATATGTGTCACCATCTGAAAGACTGACATGGCATGGCTGTTGGGCTAGATATACAAGCAGTACACAGGAGAAAGTACCACAGACATTCAGTATATATTATGTCACTGTGAAATGGACACACCCTTGGAATTAGACATACAGGTATGCATCACATTATCTGGTCCTGTAGTAGGGGATACCAGTGTTGTCTGCCCAAACACTCGCAAATCACAAAGGATGTAGGACTGATGTATTTGGTAACAGCTGATGTACCTGCACATGCAAGCATAACTGGAATGCTCAATGCATATATGTGTGTCAGATGCAAGTAGTGTCCATAGCACACATGCACCCAGCTCACACAAACATCACCCACAGGTACCTCTCTGGTTTTAACCCTGCTGTGGGGAATGGGTAAAATATGATCCCACCTGTATATGGCAATAGCAAAAGATTACAGCATGCAGTACAGGTGTCCCATGCAGGTATGTTGCTAGCTGTAGGTAGCATCTTGCCAGCATCCACACCACCTGATCATGACTGATAGAAGGTATTGGCATGAACATCTAGCACACCTACTCTTTCACCCCAGGGGAATATACTGTATGGCGGTCTGAGACTGTAGGACTGACAGAATGCAATAGCCTGCCACATCTGGCCCACATCAACACCTAATGGCCCACAGGCCTCTGCCAAGGGCCTGTGTCTCACATGTACTGCCAATGCATGTTATGTCATGGACACCCAAATAACAACCCAACACACTCCACATAAGCCATATGCAAGGCCATGTGGATAAACCACAGTAACATGTCCACAATGTCCCACTGCATGAACTGTGGACCAACACCAACATACAGCTGTAATGGGGTAATAACCTTAGGGAAATGTGATGGGGTGATAACCTTAGGGAAAGTATCAGATAATGTATGCATAATGTAAGGAAAAGGATAGAATAACAGAGGGGGAGGGGCGTGGGCAGCATGGAATGTGCAAGATCTGACACAAAGCTGTGTGCACACACTATCCCTGGCTGTAAACACAGAAATTGGTGGTTACATACCTGCCCGTACACCACAATAGAGGGTAATGTCCTGACTCATGGCCCCTGCCTCTGGGTAACCTGTGCAAATCTGTACAGCTGTGAGGTATTGCCATAGCAATATTAGGTCATACTGTCATGTTGATGGATGTACAAGTATGGGATCCTCTGCCAGCAGTGTACCAAGGTGCTGGAACCGGATACATAGACCCAGCAGCAAGTTTCTGCATCTCCCCCTCCAGGATAGCATAACCTACCATGAATATGTAGGCATCTGCCCACAATACCGCACAAAGCGGCAGTCACCCCTGTCCCCCAAGACATTAATGTGAGCAGGAATGTCCACCTGACAGTGCATGAGGACAGAAAACATCACAGTGTATAACAGTACATATGTCTGAATATCTCTGCTAGCAGCAGTACCATGTAGCTGAAGCAGCACAGACACAATCACCTACAGTACACATTATCCCCTGCACACTTTGTCCCCATATTGCCAAATAATCGACGGATACCCTGCAGAAACAGTTTGCTACCTGTAGGTGTGCAACACAAAGGTCTGCACTGGAGTACAAACTACCTGGAATCGATCCACACATTCAATATAGAAGGGCATACTGGACATGCTCACACACTTAAACAAATGAAGCCCATGTCTGCAAACAACAGTGACCAGACATATCTGGCAGTTGCAGATGTTAGTGCAGACACTCCTCAGTATGCACCACTCATGCTTTGCACACACACTAGATAGGAATACAGACATATATCCAAGGACAACACACTATAATAAGTCAAAAGTAGACATACACAGATGTGTGGAAGAGAGTGACTGTGACAAGGAGCTATTCATTATGAGGCCTGTCCCACCCAGCACACAGCCAAATGGCTACAACCACATGAGGTTCAGATGTCACTCACTGTAGATATTAGCCACCAGTATCTGTCAGCATTACAGACTATGTGGTGCAAGTGCTAGCTGTGCAACATGACTGTACAAGCAAGTAGTCATCTAGCACCTGTATACATGTACCTGTGGAATATAACCCTGCGTGTGCCGGCATGTGGTGTGTCAACCTCTAGATGAATGAGTTATGGCCCATGCACACACACTGCCCTCCTCACAGCCCTACTATGACAAGCCTGCTGAGGTCATTTACTTTGAAATACAACTTTGGGAAACTTATAGCCCAGTAATCTCCATGGCGTGTCCTATAACTGGGTTCTGTACTAAACTAGTTAGGTAGGAGTTCTAATCCCAGACATGGCAACTGTGTATGTGTGTGTGTGTGTGTGTGTGTGTGTGTGTGTGTGTGTGTGTGTGTGTGTGTGTGTGTGTGTGTGTGTGTGTGTGTGTGTGTCTCTGTCTGTGTAGAGAGTGATGCTTTTTAGGCTAGTCACACTCACTACAATTCAAATGCCCTACTTTGGCAAGGCTGCTGATGTCATCCACTTTGAAATACACCTTTGGGAAAGTAGTAGCCCAGTAATATCCGTGGTGCATCCTATAACTGCATACTGCTGTAGTGTGATAAACTAGTTAGGTAGGAGTTCTAATCCCAGACATAGCAACTGTCATTCACTGCGAAATACACCTTTCGTAAAGCTGTAACCCAGTAATCTGTGTGGCGCATCATTTAACTGCGTACTGCTCTAGTGTGATAAAATAGGTAGAACTTCTAATCTCAGACATGGCAACTGTGTGTGCGTGTGTGTGTGTGCAAAGAGCAATGCTTTTTAGGCTAGTCACACTCACTACAATTCAAGTGCCTTACTTTGGCAAGGCTGCTGATGTAATTCACTGTGAAATACACCTTTTTGAAAGCTGTAGCCTTGTAATCTCTGTGGTGTGTCCTATAATGGTGTACTGCTGTAGTGTAATAACATAGTTAGGTACGGGTTTTAATCCCAGACATGGCAATGTGTGTGTGTGTGTATGTCTGTGTCTCTGTCTTTGCAGAGAGCAATGCTTTTTAGGCTAGTCACACTCACTACAATTCAAATGCCCTACTTTGGCAAAGCTGCTGATGTCATTCACTGTGAAATACATCTTTAGGGAAAAGTACTCCCATAATCCTCGTGGTGCATCCTATAACAGCTTCATGCTGATAGTGTGATATAGAACTCTGGTTGGGGCTCTGTTCCCACCCATGGCAGTTGCGGATGTTTTGTGTGTGTTTCTACGTCTGTCTAGGGAGAGCAATGCAGTTTAAGCTAGTCACACTCACTACAATTCAAATGCCCTACTTTGGCAATCCTGCTGATGTCATTCACTGTGAAATACACCTTTGGGGAAGAAGTACTCCAGTTATCTCTGTGGTGTGTCCTATAACAGCTTCATGCTGTAGTGTGATACAGAACTCTGGTAGGGCTTCTAGTCCCGCATATGGCAGTTGTGGATGTTTTGTGTGTGCTTCTATGTCTGTGTAGGGAGCAATGCATTTTAGGCTAGTCACACTCACTACAATTCAAATGCCCTACTTTGGCAATCCTGTTGATGTCATTCTCTGTGAAATACACCTTTGGGGGAGAAGTACTCCAGTAATCTCTGTGACGCATCCTATAACTGCGTAGTGCTGTAGTGTAATAAACTAGTTAGGTAGGAGTTCTAGTCCCAGACATGACAAGTGTGTGTGTGTGTGTGTGTGTGTGTGTGTGTGTGTGTGTGTGCGTGTGTGTGTGTCTGTGTGTGTGTGTGATTCTGTGTGTGTCTGTTTTTGTAATTCATATCCTGTGTGGAGATGGTTGTAAGTGTGTAACAAGTGGACTCAATGTGGGGCGGGTTTTGCAAATTTCTTATATGGTTGCCCTGGTATGTTTATCACAATGTCCACCATACAAGGATAACAGATGTGAAATAGCAGAAAGGCTAGGGTGCAAATCCATACCCCTACATGTGACATCAAGGCCTGGTGAACTAAGTGAACAACCCTAGTATTACCCAGAGAACACTCCCAACCCATGTCTCATACACACACGCACACTTGCCTAGGCAACAGCTGCTATGTTGGTAGTACCCTGCATATTGCACACTGATAGTAGCCATGATGTGATTGCAGTGGGCTACAGAGGGTATGTCACCCTGTCCATCAGTCCAATAGGCACGTACATGCCGACAGCGCACCTTCCCCATGTTCCCCACTGGACACCTGCAGTGCCATCAAATGTGACCCACAAAGGACATACCATGCCTGAAAAACATGCCCTGTATGGGCAGATGACACTGACACCAGGGAATACCAGTATCATGCTATCAATGTAGGTTCAGGGTCAACCTGCCATCCATTAACAGTTCCCACCATATGAGGCCAGGACTGGCACATCTGATAATAGCAATCTGTGTACTCAACATGGGCCAGACACCCCAGGCACAGTTCCACATGTCACTGTACATGCATGTGGGAGGTGTGCACATCTCAGACACCATCCATGTCATGGACTAAAGAACACATACATGGCAAACAATGCACAGCATTAGCCACATGTAATAGTCACCCAGGTGACTGGATGGTGAATACAATACCTACCTGTGTGGGTAAATCCAGACACTACACCCCTAAGTCACAATGCAGACCATTGTCATGTGGCCTGACGCCAAGGTATATCCATCACCTAGCCTTGTATAGCCATCTGGCACAGTCGACCACTATACACTCATAAAGCAATGAACCCATGCATGTCAGTACTGGCACTCTGTGTCTGTGTGTGTGTTTTATGATGTATATAACCATATTCACACTCACTACAATCCCCATTGACATACTGAAGCATGCTGTCTGATATCACACACCTCCACATACCCTTTGCCCATATAACCTCCATATGACCCCTGTGGTGCATGTGATAACTGCACAGTAATGTGTTGTGGCAATCTCACAAATAATGAGTTGTATTCCTGGCCCTGCCAAGTGTGTCAATGTGTGTGTGTGTCCCTGTGAGAGTGTGGCTGTGTTGATGCTGGCACCTGTTCACTATACCTACCGTACAGCTACCACATCCCTGTTGCAGATGTCACTCACCATCACATATATGTTTTAGGGTCACCTCAACAAGTAACCTATATGGTGCATCCATTAACTGCATAGACATGTGATAGCACTACATAGTCATCAGGGGTTTCATACCCTGTACTGGTAGGTGTGTGACACAAATGTGCTTAAGTTTTATTCTCTCACCCCTCCCTGACTTTTCTTTGCCTCTATCTGCCTCTCTCACTCCCTCTCTGGTGAATGTGGAGACTTACACCTGCTTTGCTTGGGCAGCAGCATGTGTATTTTAAGTGATGCTCATAATCAGCTGATGGCCTCTGCATGAATTGCAGCCCTCCTCTAACTGATTGAATGTGGAACAGCTGTGGTTACATTCCCATAGCCAATTGCATGGAAACACACTCCAGTATCTAGGAACATCATGTTGGTGATGGGCCTTTACATTCACTGTGAGCAGGAACTCGATCTGTTGTTTGGCAAACAGCATCTCAGATGGATTGGGATTTACTTCTAATAACATACACTGTGGAAACAGGGCAACACACAGGTGGGGGTGTGCCTGACCTGACTACAAACTGTAAGTGCTGCTATACTAGATTTGGAGTAATATTGGTTTAACAGGATGTGTGTGGATATGGCTGTCCTACATGTTTTAATACCTGCCATGTCAGTGCTATGTTTATGAGGAACCCCCATCTGTAGGGTCATCTGCAGACTGGGCAGTGTGTGGTGCCTTTTGTTTCATGTGTTACCCATAGAGCACCTATCTGTGAACTGCAGAAGGTAGTGTGGGGATTGCAGTCTGTAGATGGTGACAGCTGTGAGAATTATTGACTCCATATCCCTTATAGGACATATGTTGCAACAAATCCTGTTACAACAGTAAATGTATGAGGTTATCACAGCAAGATGTCAATATTGGCACTGTGTATGTGCCTCCAGCCACAACTCTGTCAACCTTTGTACATATGTCATGCAGTAAGAGGTGCATATGTGCTGTACACCATAATTAGTGACATCATATCTGATAACAAGCCAGTGAGATATCAGACTGCTACACATGTTATGTATAGTAGGGGTTATATTTTATGACATAACCTGGACATTCTGTGGTTGTGTGTACAATACTGAGGTCTGTGTACTTATGATGATTGTCGACAGTGTGTGTATTGTTAATATGTACTTTGGCCTATGTACAGACTATGGTAGATGTCATTGTTCTTGTTCCTGTTCTATCTGATGTTACATGCTGCTCCACTGTATGTTACCCTATCAGCTTACATGTTTGTAGGGCCATACACACACATGTCCCATACCACAGACAACCATCAGACCACACTGTGTAGCAGCCCAGTATAAGTAGGGTTAGTGTGTGAGTGGCACATATGTGGATGGTGTTGAACAGATAGTCCATATACTGTAATATCACGCTAACCATATGTGGCCGTGGCTGCGTTCACATTGGTTGTGGTTATGCACTTTCACACAGTTGTATCATACTCTGTGCTGTGACGTGCCTGTAGAGCCTGCTATATATGCTGGTACATGTGCATTTCCCCATAGGAAATGTAGGCCAGTGTTGAGCCAGTCTGCCTGTAGCCTGCACAGTGCTTTGTTTCATGCCTAGCAGCTTAGTGTACTTACCCAGTGAGATGTCATGTCCAGATACTTGCCAGATGTACTGCTGCTGGGCCACCATAACAGTCATGTATGTCAGACAGAGCAGTGGGATGCTGTACAGATGTATGTCAATATATAGTGGGTAGTATGTGGCCATGGCACCTTTGTACCAGTGGTTATTAGGTGTCAGGACAGACAGGGGTATGTGAATGCATAACCTATGGGGGCAAATGTATACCAGTAGTTATGTGTTATACCCATCTACATGGCTGTTAACATCCACATTGTCAAGCTTGGTCCACATGTCTTGCACTAAGGGGTTCTGTGTATACCTCTGGACTGTCCGTAGTGTGTCAGACTGTCCACATATATTGGCCATTATCTCTGCTGTAGCTCACAGGAGCATTATGTGCTACAGTGGTACTGAACTATGATGTCCTTTGGATGTCTGTCAGTAGCCAATGGAGCACATGTTAAAAGCAGATGTGACCTCCCACACACACCATGTCTATGAAGGCTATCCCTATTACAGTACAAATAGTCTACAAATATACCTGCTATACATACCTGACATCTCCTTGCACTATGAAGTTGGGACTATAGGGGCTACACTCCATGTTCAGGACATATGCTGAAAATATATGTATGTATATATATATATATATATATATATATATATATATATATATAATTATCCAGATATCTATATAGATATATACAGATATACATATCGACATACATAGATAGATATGTACATGTACATAGATATACATATAACCACTCAGATATATACATATATAGAACAATATAACAAAAACCACAAACTTTCTGGCCAGCTATAAATAGACTTTTACACCCAGGCCACTCCAAGACTCCAACCTCTGCAGGTCTCTCCATAAACTCTCCCAATGAGATTGCTGACACCATCAATACCTTCTTTACAGAAACTGTACAATCTCTTGCTAACTCCTTACCTCCTGTTAGCTCAACCCTCCCATCCCCCTGACTAGCACACTCCCTACCTTTCATTTAAAGCAAGTTCCTACATCCCTAATCTTTACCCTACTTACCAAGATTAAACCATGTACCCCCTCAGCCAATCTCCTACCAGCTGAATATCTGCAAATTGCAGCAAAAGTACTGTCCTACCCTATTTCCATACTTATCAATAGAACCATTACCGAAGGCTCCATCCCATCTCTGGAAAATCTCTCACATTATCCCACTTCATAAGGGTGGTAACTCTACAGAACTTTCAAACTTACTCCCCATAGCTCTACTCTCTCCTCTAGCCAAAGTAATGGAAAAATGCATCCACCAACAACTACTTGATCACCTTCTCCAAAATAACCTACTATCAGACTGTCAGCATGGTTTTAGGCCTTTCCATAGTAGTCCTACTACTGCTCTCTTATCCTTCTCTGATTGCATTAACAAACATCATAACAATAATAAGCTCTTTGCTTCACTCTTTATTGACCTTTCTAAAGCCTTTGATATGGTGAACCATCAAATACTTCTAGACATACTAAACATCACTCTCATTCAGTTCACAGGCACTACAATGGTTCAAGTCCTATTTAGAAAATAGACAGCAAGCTGTCCTCTGGGACAATAGCCTTTCCACTCATCTTCCTATTACTCTAGGGGTCCCACAAGGCTCTATCCTGGGACCTCTCCTCTTCTCAATATTCATTAACGATCTACATTTAAATATTCCTCAAGCCACCTGCATTCAATATGCAGACAATTCTACACTAGTGTGTACTGCTCCCTCATCAGCTGAGCTTCAAACCATTACTCAGGCTGTATTTAACTCAGTTGAAAAATGGTTCCTACAATGATGCCTCCTACTTCTTCTGGCTTTTTCCCAGCAAGGAATCACCACAGCAGATCACCTGTCTGCTCATGATTGGCAGTAGAGTTTTACGGTGTCAAGTTGCCAGCCCGGTACCCAACCTTCCACAGAAGGCAAACACACACACTCACACCTAGAGCCAATTTAGTGTGTCCAATCCACCTATAGCATGTCTTTGGGATGAAACCGGAGTGCCCGGAGGAAACCCACATGACCACAGGGAGGACATGCAGACTCAACACAGAAGGCACCCCAGCCGAGGATCTAACCAGAGAACCTCTTGCTGTGAGGCGACAACGTTAACTGCTGCACCATACAACTATGCCTCCTACTAAATGCCAAAAAAACTAAATTAGTGCTTTTTACTCCAACAGTAAAGTCCTCTTCTACTGATATCACTATCAAGGCCAATAATGGTACTATCATTACACCAGGCCCAACCACCAAACTATTAGGCATAACAATTGATCAACACCTTAACTTTGACTCACATATTAACATGACTATCAAAACTGTTAACAGAAAACTTGGCTCTCTCTACAGAATAAAATCTTTCCTAACCCCTGAAGCCAGAACCAACATTTCCCATATCCACCTTATCTCTACCCTCTTCTATGCCTCACCTATTTATACCAATCTTTCCAAAAGTAACCTTAATAAACTAGCAACCTCCTATAACAACATTGCCAGATTTGTCATGGGCTCACCATTTAGAATCCACCATTGTCTAAATCTCAAACAGCTAGGATGGCTAGAACTGCAAAACCAGCTGCTATTTCAACAACTTATTATCACCCATAAGATACTTTATCAGCCCAACAATACTCCTATTCTCAGTAGCCTAATCTCCCCCTATAGAAATCTTACTACCCTTCGCTCAGCAAAAAAATTCCTAGTAACCATCCAGAAATCCTATAATAAAGCAGGTGACTCCATCTTCTCCAATTCTGTAGGGAAAATCTGGAACAGGCTTCCCAGCAACCTACAATTACTTTCATCATTACCACTCTTCAAAAATCAACTAAAATTACTCCTTAAAACACAATGGCTATGCCCATGCACTAACC